>NC_134358.1:45680237-45727737 GCF_048569485.1 Anomaloglossus baeobatrachus
CACCAGACCTCAACCCTATAGAGCTGTAGTGGGAGCAGCTTGACTGTATGGTGAAAAAAGTGCCCATTAAGACAATCCAACTTGTGGAGGGGGGGAAGCATGGGGCGAAATATCTCCAGATTACCTCTGCAAATTAACAGCTAGAATGCCAAAGGTGTGCAAAGCTGGAATTGCTGCAAAGGAGCATTCTGTGCCGAAAGCCAAGTGTGAAGAGAAAATTATTATTTCAAGTAAAAATCATTATTTCTCACCTCGTCACTGTCTGGACGATATTCTCTATTCATTATGCAGCTCATTTATAAATAAAAGTATGGAGTTTTCATGGAAAAGACAAAATTGTCTGGGTGATCCTGAACTTTTGAACAAATTTTGAACTGATGTGTATATACAGTCCAAATATTATATATACACGTACATATACACATACATATACCACGTGTGTGTGTGTATATAATATATATATATTATATATATATATATATATACACATACATACACACACACACACACACACACACACACACACACACACACATATATATATATACACATTACATACATACACATAAAAGACTTAGTTAATGCAAAAGCATATATGTGTGTGATAGATTACACACACCACTAATGTATGCATGTGTAGAATATACAGCACATACAGTGCCTACAAGTAGTATTCAACCCCCTGCAGATTTAGCAGGTTTACACATTCGGAATTAACTTGGCATTGTGACATTTGGACTGTAGATCAGCCTGGAAGTGTGAAATGCAGCAAAAAAGAATGTTCTCTCTTTTTTTTTTTTTTTTAAATTGTGAAAAGTTTATTCAGAGGGTCATTTATTATTCAACCCCTCAAACCACCAGAATTCTGTTTGGTTCCCCTAAAGTATTAAGAAGTATTTCAGGCCCAAAGAACAATGAGCTTCACATGTTTGGATTAATTAACTCTTTTTCCAGCCTTTTCTGACTAATTAAGACCCTCCCCAAACTTGTGAACAGCACTCATACTTGGTCAACAAGGGAAAGACAAAGGAGCATTCCAAGGCCATCAGAGACAAGATTGTGGAGGGTCACAAGGCTGGCAAGGGGTACAAAACCCTTTCCAAGGAGTTGGGCCTACCTGTCTCCACTGTTGGGAGCATCATCCGGAAGTGGAAGGCTTATGGAACTACTGTTAGCCTTCCACGGCCTGGACAGCCTTTGAAAGTTTCCACCCGTGCCGAGGCCAGGCTTGTCCGAAGAGTCAAGGATAACCCAAGGACAACAAGGAAGGAGCTCCGGGAAGATCTTATGGCAGTGGGGACATTGGTTTCAGTCAATACCATAAGTAACGTACTCCACCGCAATGGTCTCCGTTCCAGACGAGCTCGTAAGGTACCTTTACTTTCAAAGCGTCATGTCAAGGCTCGTCTACAGTTTGCTCATGATCACTTGGAGGACTCTGAGACAGACTGGTTCAAGGTTCTCTGGTCTGATGAGATCAAGATCTTTGGTGCCAACCACACACGTGACGTTTGGAGACTGGATGGCACTGCATACGACCCCAAGAATACCATCCCTACAGTCAAGCATGGTGGTGGCAGCATCATGCTGTGGGGCTGTTTCTCAGCCAAGGGGCCTGGCCATCTGGTCCGCATCCATGGGAAGATGGATAGCACGGCCTACCTGGAGATTTTGGCCAAGAACCTCCGCTCCTCCATCAAGGATCTTAAGATGGGTCGTCATTTCATCTTCCAACAAGATAACGACCCAAAGCACACAGCCAAGAAAACCAAGGCCTGGTTCAAGAGGGAAAAAATCAAGGTGTTGCAGTGGCCTAGTCAGTCTCCTGACCTTAACCCAATTGAAAACTTGTGGAAGGAGCTCAAGATTAAAGTCCACATGAGACACCCAAAGAACCTAGATAACTTGGAAAAGATCTGCATGGAGGAGTGGGCCAAGATAACTCCAGAGACCTGAGCCGGCCTGATCAGGTCTTATAAAAGACGATTATTAGCTGTAATTGCAAACAAGGGTTATTCCACAAAATATTAAACCTAGGGGTTGAATAATAATTGACCCACACTTTTATGTTTAAAATTTATTAAAATTTAACTGAGCAACATAACTTGTTGGTTTGTAAGATTTATGCATCTGTTAATAAATCCTGCTCTTGTTTGAAGTTTGCAGACTCTAACTTATTTGCATCTTATCAAACCTGCTAAATCTGCAGGGGGTTGAATACTACTTGTAGGCACTGTACACACGCCAACTAATATAGATAGCTGTATTATTATATTATATATATATATCATACAGCTATCTATATTAGTTGGCGTGTGTATATGCTGTATATTCTACACATGCATACATTAGTGGTGTGTATAATTGTATAATATATCACACACACATACATACATACATATATATCTTAGTTAATGCAAAAGTATAATTATATATATATATATATATATATATATATATATATATATATGCTGTAGTACCTGGGATAGTAACTGTCTTTTTGCCCGGTCCGTCTCTCAATCCATCTCTCCACCGACATCATATAACCTCACGCATAAGCCTCAACTAACAGTTTATTTTGTTCCTATAGCAACCAAGCTGCTATTAATAACCAATAGCTCCCACCTCCATTCAGTTTAAGGGCCATAGGATTTTAGAGACTAACTAAAGTACGGGGTTAAATTTTTCTGTCAAAACAGTCTACGATGCTCCCTGGGTCACATGAGGCGTCTGTGCAAAATTTCGTGATTGTAAATGCGATGGAGCGGATTCCTTTAGCGGACACACATACATACAAACTCAGCTTTATATAATAGTTAGCAAGAGAGAGCGCGCGCCACACAGAGAGAGAGAGAGCGCGCGCCACACAGAGAGAGAGAGAGCGCGCGCCACACAGAGAGAGAGAGAGCGCGCGCCACACACAGAGAGAGAGAGAGCGCGCGCCACACACAGAGAGAGAGAGAGCGCGCGCCACACACAGAGAGAGAGAGAGCGCGCGCCACACACAGAGAGAGAGAGCGCGCGCCACACACAGAGAGAGAGAGAGCGCGCGCCACACACAGAGAGAGAGAGAGCGCGCGCCACACACAGAGAGAGAGAGAGCGCGCGCCACACAGAGAGAGAGAGAGCGCGCGCCACACAGAGAGAGAGAGAGCGCGCGCCACACAGAGAGAGAGAGAGCGCGCGCCACACAGAGAGAGAGAGAGCGCGCGCCACACAGAGAGAGAGAGCGCGCGCCACACAGAGAGAGAGAGAGCGCGCGCCACACAGAGAGAGAGAGAGCGCGCGCCACACAGAGAGAGAGAGAGCGCGCGCCACACAGAGAGAGAGAGAGCGCGCGCCACACAGAGAGAGAGAGAGCGCGCGCCACACAGAGAGAGAGAGCGCGCGCCACACAGAGAGAGAGAGCGCGCGCCACACACAGAGAGAGAGAGAGAGCGCGCGCCACACACAGAGAGAGAGAGAGCGCGCGCCACACAGAGAGAGAGAGAGAGAGCGCGCCACACAGAGAGAGAGAGAGAGAGCGCGCCACACAGAGAGAGAGAGAGAGAGCGCGCCACACAGAGAGAGAGAGAGAGCGCGCGCCACACAGAGAGAGAGAGAGAGCGCGCGCCACACAGAGAGAGAGAGAGAGCGCGCGCCACACAGAGAGAGAGAGAGAGCGCGCGCCACACAGAGAGAGAGAGAGAGCGCGCCACACAGAGAGAGAGAGAGCACGCCACACAGAGAGAGAGAGAGCACGCCACACAGAGAGAGAGAGCACGCCACACAGAGAGAGAGAGCACGCCACACAGAGAGAGAGAGCACGCCACACAGAGAGAGAGAGCACGCCACACAGAGAGAGAGAGCACGCCACACAGAGAGAGAGAGCACGCCACACAGAGAGAGAGAGCGCCACACAGAGAGAGAGAGAGCGCCACACAGAGAGAGAGAGCGCGCCACACAGAGAGAGAGAGCACGCCACACAGAGAGAGAGAGCACGCCACACAGAGAGAGAGAGAGCGCGCCACACAGAGAGAGAGAGCGCGCCACACAGAGAGAGAGAGCGCGCCACACAGAGAGAGAGAGAGCGCGCCACACAGAGAGAGAGAGAGCGCGCCACACAGAGAGAGAGAGAGCGCGCCACACAGAGAGAGAGAGCGCGCGCCACACAGAGAGAGAGAGAGAGCGCGCGCCACACAGAGAGAGAGAGAGCGCGCGCCACACAGAGAGAGAGAGAGCGCGCGCCACACAGAGAGAGAGAGAGCGCGCGCCACACAGAGAGAGAGAGAGCGCGCGCCACACAGAGAGAGAGAGAGCGCGCGCCACACAGAGAGAGAGAGCACGCCACACAGAGAGAGAGAGCACGCCACACAGAGAGAGAGAGCACGCCACACAGAGAGAGAGAGCACGCCACACAGAGAGAGAGAGCACGCCACACAGAGAGAGAGAGCACGCCACACAGAGAGAGAGAGCACGCCACACAGAGAGAGAGAGCACGCCACACAGAGAGAGAGAGCACGCCACACAGAGAGAGAGAGCACGCCACACAGAGAGAGAGAGCACGCCACACAGAGAGAGAGAGCACGCCACACAGAGAGAGAGAGCACGCCACACAGAGAGAGAGAGAGCACGCCACACAGAGAGAGAGAGCACGCCACACAGAGAGAGAGAGCACGCCACACAGAGAGAGAGAGCACGCCACACAGAGAGAGAGAGCACGCCACGCAGAGAGAGAGAGAGCACGCCACGCAGAGAGAGAGAGAGCACGCCACGCAGAGAGAGAGAGAGAGCACGCCACGCAGAGAGAGAGAGAGCACGCCACACAGAGAGAGAGAGAGCACGCCACACAGAGAGAGAGAGAGCACGCCACACAGAGAGAGAGAGAGAGAGAGAGAGAGCACGCCACACAGAGAGAGAGAGAGAGCACGCCACACAGAGAGAGAGAGAGAGCACGCCACACAGAGAGAGAGAGAGAGCACGCCACACAGAGAGAGAGAGAGAGCGCGCCACACAGAGAGAGAGAGAGAGCGCGCCACACAGAGAGAGAGAGAGAGCGCGCCACACAGAGAGAGAGAGAGCACGCCACACAGAGAGAGAGAGAGCACGCCACACAGAGAGAGAGAGCACGCCACACAGAGAGAGAGAGCACGCCACACAGAGAGAGAGAGCACGCCACGCAGAGAGAGAGAGAGCACGCCACGCAGAGAGAGAGAGAGCACGCCACGCAGAGAGAGAGAGAGCACGCCACGCAGAGAGAGAGAGAGCACGCCACGCAGAGAGAGAGAGAGCACGCCACGCAGAGAGAGAGAGAGCACGCCACACAGAGAGAGAGAGAGCACGCCACACAGAGAGAGAGAGAGCACGCCACACAGAGAGAGAGAGAGCACGCCACACAGAGAGAGAGAGAGCACGCCACACAGAGAGAGAGAGAGAGAGAGAGAGAGAGAGCACGCCACACAGAGAGAGAGAGAGAGCACGCCACACAGAGAGAGAGAGAGAGCACGCCACACAGAGAGAGAGAGCACGCCACACAGAGAGAGAGAGAGAGCGCGCCACACAGAGAGAGAGAGAGAGCGCGCCACACAGAGAGAGAGAGAGAGCGCGCCACACAGAGAGAGAGAGAGAGCGCGCCACACAGAGAGAGAGAGCACGCCACACAGAGAGAGAGAGAGCACGCCACACAGAGAGAGAGAGAGCACGCCACACAGAGAGAGAGAGAGCACGCCACACAGAGAGAGAGAGCACGCCACACAGAGAGAGAGAGCACGCCACACAGAGAGAGAGAGCACGCCACACAGAGAGAGAGAGCACGCCACACAGAGAGAGAGAGCGCGCCACACAGAGAGAGAGAGCGCGCCACACAGAGAGAGAGAGCGCGCCACACAGAGAGAGAGAGCGCGCCACACAGAGAGAGAGAGCGCGCCACACAGAGAGAGAGAGCGCGCCACACAGAGAGAGAGAGCGCGCCACACAGAGAGAGAGAGCGCGCCACACAGAGAGAGAGAGAGCGCGCCACACAGAGAGAGAGAGAGCGCGCCACACAGAGAGAGAGAGAGCGCGCCACACAGAGAGAGAGAGCGCGCCACACAGAGAGAGAGAGCGCGCCACACAGAGAGAGAGAGCACGCCACACAGAGAGAGAGAGCACGCCACACAGAGAGAGAGAGCACGCCACACAGAGAGAGAGAGCACGCCACACAGAGAGAGAGAGCACGCCACACAGAGAGAGAGAGCACGCCACACAGAGAGAGAGAGCACGCCACACAGAGAGAGAGAGCACGCCACACAGAGAGAGAGAGAGCGCCACACAGAGAGAGAGAGAGCGCCACACAGAGAGAGAGAGCGCGCCACACAGAGAGAGAGAGCACGCCACACAGAGAGAGAGAGCACGCCACACAGAGAGAGAGAGAGCGCGCCACACAGAGAGAGAGAGCGCGCCACACAGAGAGAGAGAGCGCGCCACACAGAGAGAGAGAGAGCGCGCCACACAGAGAGAGAGAGAGCGCGCCACACAGAGAGAGAGAGAGCGCGCCACACAGAGAGAGAGAGAGCGCGCCACACAGAGAGAGAGAGAGCGCGCCACACAGAGAGAGAGAGCGCGCCACACAGAGAGAGAGCGCGCCACACAGAGAGAGCGAGAGAGAGCGCGCCACACAGAGAGAGAGAGAGCGCCACACAGAGAGAGAGAGAGCGCCACACAGAGAGAGAGAGAGCGCCACACAGAGAGAGAGAGCACGCCACACAGAGAGAGAGAGCACGCCACACAGAGAGAGAGAGCGCGCCACACAGAGAGAGAGAGAGCGCCACACAGAGCGCCACAGAGATAGATATATCTCTCTCGATATACATACACTACATATATATTATGAGAGATTTTATATATATATATTTTACACACTCATTATACACATACTCCTATGTATATTATATCCACAGGCAGGTGTAATGTATATATAATCTATAGATACATTTTTTTTCTCAAGCATATCTATATACACCCCCCCCCACATACAGGTGTGTATTTTATGCATATATGTGGCTATACACAGACTCCCGACTCATGGTAGCTTGATATGATAAGTATTTGCATTCACTTCTGAGTCCTCCCAGGCTGCTGTAAGCGGAGCCAACACGAGGGCCAAGATTAGACTTCTGCTCTACTTTACAGCATCATCTCCCAAGGCCTTTCCTTGCTCCAGGCCAGCCTTTCCCTAATGGCGCTGCAGAGACATGCAAGAACGAGCAGACCTGGAAGGAGCGCTCAGCCGAGCCTCTTCCAAGACAGGAAGTCCTCCCAGAGAGGGGGAAAGGTTGTCCTCTCTTTAAAGGTAAACCTCATTCCCAGCAGCGTCCTACACCTCCATGCATTTCTGGAAAGATTCCATACACAAACAATACAAAGTGCTCTTCCTCCATTCTCCAGATATCCAATGCTCTGAAAAGGCTGCTAATCCAACAAATCCTAAAAATCCCGAATAAGGTATACCAAAATCCTTTTTTTTATATATATATATATATATATATATATATATATATATATATATATATATATATATATATATATATATATATATATATATATATATATATATATATATATTTATATATTATATATATATATATATATATATATAAAAGCAATTTAGGAGTACCAATTTAGGCCGACGAGGCCTAGCAGAGGGACCCCACAGTTCCACAATAACTTGTGGCTTGACAGACTGAGGGTGCAGAGAGCCAGGACCGATTTCTAGGCAAGAGATTCATATAGTGCAGCCTTTAAAAAGGTAGACTTGTCAATTACCATAAATATAAAATGTATTTATCTGGTGTAAATGCTGCTGTTCTCCTGAATCCAGCGCTGTTTTTCTTTTGTTCCTAGGCCCCTCCATTCCAGAGATACAGCCCTCTTCCCTGTGTATAAATTAGCCAAATGGGCGTGCATCCACAAAAAGGACCACGCCCACTTACATTGATATAAAAGGAGAAGGCGGCCACATCTTCGGAACACAAAGGCGCAGGAACAAAAGAAAAACGGCGCCGGATTCAGAAGAACAGCAGCATTTACACCAGGTAAATAAAAAAAAATAAAATCTATTGCAAGTAATAAACAGGTAAACTTTAAAGTTGATGTCCAGGATCTGAAAATGGTCTGCATTTAAAGGGAACCTGTCACCAGTTTTTTTGCCCTATAGGCTGCAGCCACCACCAGTGGGCTCTTATATACAGCATGTTAGAATGCGGTATATAAGAGCCCAGGCCACTGTGTAGAACATAAACAACACTTTATAATACTCACCCAACAGTCGCGCTATGGTGGATTTGGGTCAGATAGGAGTCTCCACTGTCCGGTGATGGCGTCTGCTCTTTTAGCCATCTTTGTCATTTTTCTGTCGCCGGGGTGCATGATATGTCCTACGTCATCCACACTTGCCGGCATTGAGGTCCTGCGCAGGCGCACTTTGGAGCAGGACAGATGAGAGTATTGTAGTGCGCCTGCGCGGGACCGGCGAGTGTGTATGACATAGGACGCGTCATGCACACAAGCTTCAGAAGGAGGACGAAGATGGCCGAAAGAGGAGGCGCCCATCTGACCCAAATCCACAATAGCTGCTCAGGGCAGATCAAACTGCACCTGCGCAGGACCTCAATGCCAGCGAGTGTGGATGACGTAGGCTGAAAGAGGCGGTGCCAGCACTGGACAATGGAGACGCCTATCTGACCCAAATCCACCGTAGCGCAACCGTTGAGTATTATAAAGTGTTTTCTATGTTCTCACAGCGGCCTGGGCTCTTATATACAGCATTCTAACATGCTGTATATAAGAGCACGATGGTGGTGGCCGCAGCTTATAGGCCGAAAAACTGGCGACAGGTTCCCTTTAACAAAAAAAAAACAAAACACAAATAAGTACACCCCTCTTCATTAAGCCGCACAATTGAGCAGCAGTTATATCCGTGACTTCCAGACGTCTACTTGCAGGTGGATTCTCCCCCAACCCCTGACTGAGAAGGGGTTAATATAATTTGAATGTTACATTAAGTGCTCACAGCCCTCCACTTTACCCTCTAATCATCGCTTTGGTACAAACACCTTACAAAACAGCGTAAGGACCAATCAGCGCGCGCGGCATCCCCTCTAAAATGTTACGGTGCAAATTGCTTTTCATAAAGCCACTCACAGCGAGCGACGGGGGGAATTGTTTAACAGATTACAGGATCGAGTCTCCGGCAATACCCAGTTTACATAAGAATAAATAGAGACGTCTGATACAATCAACGTATCAACAATCATAACAACTGCTGCTTTCCATTCACACCTTCCACAGAACAGCGGCCGCGGATAATAGCTCAAACCGGGTTCAGCAGTCAGGGACGAGAGACGCCTGCACTACAAGAACGCTCAATTCCGAGGGCTCATTTATAGAATAAACTTTGCCATAATACACAAGTTACGTCAGCGACGAGACATTTTAAAAATCTGAATAAAAATGTGAAAAGCTAATTTTTTCTTCATTTTTAAATATTGAAACTGAAAATCTTAAAACGTTATCAAATAATGTCACTTAACCTGATTAAAATGATGAAGAAAATGTCTCACATGATGACCGCCCCACGAAAGGAAGACCAAGAGTCACCTGTGCTGCGGAGGATAAGTTTATCTGAGTCACCAGCCTCAGAAATCGCAGGTTAACAGCAGCTCAGATTGGAGACCAGGTCAATGTCACACAGAGTTCTAGCAGCAGACACATCTCTAGAACAACTGTTAGGAGACTTTGTGCAGCAGCCTTCATGGTAAAATAGCTGCTAGGAAACCACTGCTAAGGACAGGCAACAACTTTTATAAACTGTGGAGGAAAGACAGGCGCATAGGGTCTTAACCGATAAAAACAATAGAAGGGATATTAGGGTGCACTCACCTATGGATGTTGTGAGTCACAACACCTCATGAAGCATAAACGTCAGTGGAGACAGCTGCGGACCCGTAACAATGAGGTAGCAGTTTCATAAAGAAGTCGGGGATCAGTGCCGCACTTATCACCATTCAATCCAAAGGATAATTTTCCAAGTCATTTATTAGGAAACATGAACAAGTCTACGCATTTCAGGGGTCTCTGCCCCCTTCCTTAGGACAATGCAACAATCACACAGATTTACTGTGTCATTGTTGCATTGTCCTGAGGAAGGGGCCAGAGACCCCTGAAACGCGTAGACTTGATCATGTTTCATAATAAATAACTTGGAAAATTATCCTTTGGATTGAATGGTGATAAGCGCGGCGCTGATCCCCGACTTCTTTATGAAACTGCTACCTAAGGACAGGCAACAAGCAGAAGAGACTTGTTTGGGCTAAAGAACACAAGGAACGGACGTTAGACCAGTGGAAATCTGTGCTTTGGTCTGATTAGTCCAAATTTGAGATCTTTGGATCCAACCACCGTGTCTTTGTAGAAAAGGTGAACGGATGGACTCTACATGGCTGGTTCCCACCGTGAAGCATGGTGGTGGAGGAGGTGTGATGGTGTGGGGGGGGGCTTTGCTGGTGACACTGTTGGGGATTTATTCAAAATTGAAGGCATACTGAACCAGTATGGCTACCACAGCATCTTGCAGCGGCAAGCTATTCCATCCGGTTTACGTTTAGTTGGACCATCATTTATTTTTCAACAGGACAATGACCCCAAAACACACCTCCAGGCTGTGTAAGGGCTATTTGACTAAGAAGGATAGTGATGGGTGCTACGCCAGATGACCTGGCCTCCACAGTCACCAGACCTGAACCCAATCGAGATGGTTTGGGGTGAGCTGGACCGCAGAGTGAAGGCAAGAGGGCCAACAAGTGCTAAGCATCTCTGGGGACTCCTTCAAGACTGTTGGAAGACCATTTCCGGTGACTACCTCTTGAAGCTCATCAAGAGAATGCCAAGAGTGTGCAAAGCAGTAATCAAAGCAAAAGGCGGCTACTTGGAAGAACCTAGAATATAAGACATATTTTCAGTTGTTTCACACTTTTTTGTTAAGTATTTCATTCCACATGTGTTAATTCATAGTTTTGATGCCTTCAATGTGAATCTACAATTTTCAGGGTCCTGAAAATAAAGAAAACTCTTTGAATAAGAAGGTGTGTCCAAACTTTACAGTGTGTGTGTGTGTGTGTGTGTGTGTGTGTGTGTGTGTGTGTGTGTGTGTGTGTGTGTGTGTGTGTATGTATGTATGTATGTATGTATGTATGTATGTATGTATGTATGTATGTATGTATGTATGTATGTATGTATGTATGTATGTATGTATGTATGTATGTATGTATGTATGTATGTATGTATGTATATATATATATATATATATATATATATATATATATATATATATATATATATATATATATATATATATATATATATATATATATTATATATATATATATATATATTATATAAAATAAAAAAGACAAAAACAGTCTTCTTACAACTCCGACAGGATTTTACTTTGTGCTCTTATTACTTTTACAAGCACAGGTGGCAATTTCGGAGCCCTCTCTGGTCACCAAACCTTCATCTTATGGCGCCAACTCCCCCTTGTCTATGCTTGACATAATAGATAAAAGGTAGGCAAAGAGTTGTAGATTTTGGAGATTAATGTGTATTTGTCACAGATCAATATCAGGCAGATGTTGGGAGGAAAGGATCGGGCATATCCAATTTCAACATGGCCCATCGTTTCCTGTGGGAAATGAGAATCTAGCCTAGTCCTCTTTCCACATTGATGAATTAATCATGCTCCGACTAGAAAGCGTTTAGGATAAGTTCACACAGGTCAGATTTGTTGTGGAAAAAGAACCCGGCAAATGAGCAGGAAAATTCTGGCACTAGTCACAATGCTCGTAGGATAGATAGGAGATCTGCGTCAGAACTCAGATATTCACATGTGACGCATCTTAATAAATAAAAAAAATCTGAGACCATTTTCCATGAAGATTATAGCATGTATGAAAATCGGTCCAGATGTAATCTGCTGAGGATAATTCATGAGAAAATCCATTAAATCTGCAGCATTCCCACCATGTGTAAACTTGTCCTACCAAATGAGCATTCGTCCCTATATCTAAAAAGGTATGGCTGTATTCAGAGGTGAACCCACCCTCCCCCGTCACCTGAACCCACCCTCCCCCGTCACCTGAACCCACCCTCCCTCTCTCGTCACCTGAACCCACCCTCCCTCTCTCGTCACCTGAACCCACCCACCCTCTCTCGTCACCTGAACCCACCCACCCTCTCTCGTCACCTGAACCCACCCACCCTCTCTCGTCACCTGAACCCACCCACCCTCTCTCGTCACCTGAACCCACCCACCCTCTCTCGTCACCTGAACCCTCCCTCCCCCTCTCTCGTCACCTGAACCCTCCCCTTTCTTCACCTCCAAACTATAAAGCCTCAAAAGGAAGCAATGATGTCAATTTTTTGGTTCACAGGACCAAGAGAAGTGCCATAATAGATGAAAAAAATATGGTTGCAATACCGTTATGTAATGCAGCCAGTTGGTTTTTTTTTTTTTTTTTTTTTTTTTTTTTATGTCTTAGACAATCCCCTTTAAAATTATAGTACATGACAACACTTATCGAGCTCAAGTTGAGGCCTGAAATTCCAACTCTTTAGAATAGGACAGCTGACTTTATTGCACTAAGTCAGATCCTGTCCATCTTGACCTCGTGCCCAATGTGAACCCGATCTCCTAACTTGGGCTAGGCAGCCGGGTCGGCATGCGATATAGTGAGCCTTTTAGCGGACAGCTGCAGTCCATAATAGCATTGTCAATAAATAGCTGATGCCATTGTCCATACATTGATTTTGGCGTGTGCCCGATGGTGACCGGATCAGTGATCTCATTGACAGCTTCCTTCTGCAGGTGGCAGACGTTGCCTTCAGTAATTGCAGCAATGCGGGCCACCCTCTTGTCAATCTGTATGGACATGCCCAACGAGAAACAAAAACAGGTTGGCCAAAAGTAATTAAAAGACAAAACACGATCTTGATTTAATCATATAATCTCGTTCTTCTAGGCCCTCCAGGAAGGCATAAAATGCTTCAAAACAGTCTCTAAAAATCCCTTTAAATCCCCAGCCTTCCTGTTGCCCGTAATGTGTCTTCGCTAACAAACACTGCAGCATCAACTTCCCACAGCTCCAACTCTGCTATGTGCCCAGAATCTAATAAGTCACTGCAGTGCCGGAGCCTCGTAATTTAACGTAAGAAGAAATGCCCGAGGAGAACGGCAACTGAGTGCGTTATTAATGGCTCCAAACACAACTGGAAGAGTTAATCACAATCCAGAGATTGTTAGTTGGGTAAAGGCCCTTAAAATAATCTAACCGAAATGCAAAGTGAGGGACATCAAGACACTTTCCAAAAAAATCATCAAATTAATCGGGAATCAACCAGAAGATGCAACCCGTAAGTTGAAAACACTTCAACCTTCTTGACCTCTTCAGCACTGGCAACTCCACAATGGATCCTCGGCCAAAGTAACATCTTGATTTGTGATGGGACTACATTAAAATTGACAATTTTTAACCCTCTATTGTAAATCATGTTCCACCAACCTTGACTTTGTGGTTGATCATTTTTTCATAAGGTCTTCCACAAAAGCCTTCAAAGACTCCTTCAGTCCTAGAATGATACCCAAGGTGGCCTACCTGCTACACTTCTAAACTTACCACCCTCAATCAAAAACTGCTTCACCAACAACTAGCCAAGAAATCATCAACTATCATCCGTACCTTGTGGGTTGGAAGACTCCGTGAAGTTCCAAAGAGGTTTCTTGAAATGTTAAGACTATACCACAAAAGCAAAACATACCCAAGACTAAAAAGTTATTGGATTTTTTTCCTTTAGGTCTGCGAGAGAGTCTGGACAATATTAACAATGGTAAAATCTCTGTAGCCTTAGGGGTACTTTGCACACTACGACATCGCAGGTGCGATGTCGGTGGGGTCAAATCGAAAGTGATGCACATCCGGCGTCGCTGTCGACATCGGAGTATGTGAATCCTTTTCACTACGATTAACGAGCGCAAAAGCGTCAAAAATCATATGATCGGTGTAGCGTCGGTCATTTACATAATTTCGGAAGGACCGATGTTACGATGTTGTTCCTCGTTCCTGCGGCAGCACACATCGCTGTGTATGAAGCCGCAGGAGCGAGGAACATCACCTTACCTGCGTCCAGGCTGCAATGAGGAAGGAAGCAGGTGGGCAGGATGTTTACGTCCCGCTCATCTCCGCCCCCCTGCTTCTATTGGCCGCCTGCCGTGTGACATCGCTGTGACGCCGCATGACCCGCCCCCTTAGGAAGGAGGCGGTTCGCCGGCCAGAGCGACGTCGCAGGGCAGGTAAGTGAATGTGAAGCTGCCGTAGCGATAATGTTCGCTACGGCAGCTATTACAAGATATCGCAGCTGCGATGGGGGCGGGGACTATCGCGCTTGGCATCGCTACCATCGGCTTGCGATGTCGCAGCGTGCAAAGTACCCCTTAGTCTACAAAACAACTTTACACCTGACATCTTCATAAAAAAAAAAAAAAAAAAAATTGCTTTTCTGGGTTGAAAAGAATCCAAGTAGGCATTGAAGGCCAACCGTACCCATGGGCTTCCAATGGTGCAGGCTCATGCTGGAGGCTGGACCAATACAGTCTATGAATTAACTTCTAAAGAAGAAATTTGAACTTTGAAACACTATGCCCCCATTCGATCAAAGCTTGTACGCCAGAAAGCTGGTTTGAAAAGCCCCAAACTTTTGGCAAAATATGACACTGTGCAGAAGTTTTTAGGTTATTTTCGCCCAGTTCCGACAAGTTATGAGAAGTTGGAGCGGCACATAAGCGTCCTGCAAGTCTTACTCCGAGACCCCAAATGAAGTAAGAATGTGGCGAGGCGCACGCCTCTTAATGAATCAGGAACCTCACACTCCAACCTCTCCAAGAATTTTCACGCCAGTCTTGATGAATCAAGGCCCAATATACATAACGGAAACAATCAAACCATGATCTTTTCTTCTAGTGAAAACCTTTTCAGGAAACAGTCTTCCTTTGGGTAGTTTTGCCGCTTTAAAAAGGTTTTTTCTTAACTTTTATTTATTATTACTTGCAGCCTTTCGATTAGGCAGAGCTTAGTTTAAAGTGGTTTCCATCAGAAGCCACTTCAAAGTAGTGACATCCGCTTTCCTTTTTCCCTACTAGGCATTTCTTCAAGGACTGAATTGGAAACGAAAAAAAAGACTCAAAACATTGAACAAATGAAGATCAAAGAGCCCTCCTAATAGACATAAAATAGGAGGAGTCTTCCAACCATTTTTTTGACTCTACAAGTAAAAAAAAAAAAATAAAAAAAAAAATGAACAGAGATATATTCAGAATATTCCAACTTTTTTTGGTGTTAAGTAATATATGGCCGTATGTCTTACATCATTATCAGGAAGTTCAGCGGGAGGGACCTACTTTGGAATAATGGATAGTGATGAGCAAGTACTACCATGCTCGGGTGCTCAGTACTCGTAACTAGTGATGAGCGGGCACTACCATGCTCGGGTGCTCAGTACTCGTAACTAGTGATGAGCGGGCACCACGATGCTCGGGTGCTCAGCACTAGTGATGAGCTAGCACTACCATGCTCGGGTGCTCTGTACTCGTAACTAGTGATGAGCGGGCACTACCATGCTCGAATGCTTGGTACTCGTAACTAGTGATGAGGGAGCACTACCATGCTCGGTACGCTTAACGAGCAGTCGGATGCATGGATGGGCTAGACTCGAGTATAATGGAAGTTAATGAGGAACTCAAGCATTTTTACGAAAATTATACCCAGGTACTCCAGTCGCGCCCATCCAACTGCTCGGTAGTGCTCACTCGACAATAATGGATATTTGGGTTGTGCAACCCCTCACTAACATTTTCCAAACTGGTAGCGACACGAACTTTCTAATTTTGGTAAGATGCTGCTTTGTAATCCAAATGTTGTACAGTCCATAAAGGACGTCCGTATTATGGGCTTCCAAAACTCGGGTCAAGCTTTAACGGAAACCACCTGGAACGTGAACAGAATTTCCACCGTTCTAGTGAGAATTTTTACACACGTTATACCAGACGGGCCGAGGTGTAAGCAGAAGACTTTCACGTGAGGTAAGGTCTGTCTGCCAGATTCTCTGTGTTGGGAACTAAAAGTTTACTAACCACAAAAAAAATAGTTTTGCGATGAGTAAATGACTAACCTGGTCTGCGCTCATTACAGAGTCTGCCATAACAAAACGGATCCAGGCATGTAGAGTATCGCCTCCATAGCGGTCAGCTCAGTGTGGCTGACACCTATACTATCTATAGGGTATATTTAGGAGTAGGGCGAGAAGGTATGAACGCTTCATACATGTGTTGACCACATCCTTCACAAGACACAAAACCATGTAGTATCAGACAACTATAGTGGGCCCAACACTGGACATAACGTCGCCTCCAGTACCACGTCGCTGCCATTGGAACAAAGGCCCCATTTCTTTTTACCATTCAGTCCGTGTACATATACATACATACATACATACACACACATATATTATATATATATATATATATATATATATATATATAGATATACATACATACATATACATATATACATATACATATATACATACATACATACATACATATATACATATACATACATACATACACAGTACGCCTTTTGGCGTAACATACAACATTTCTGAATGTATTTCTACATAAAAGTCGTGCATTCTAGACAGGTCAGTCTTAAAACCAACGAATATATTTAGGTTGGAACCATTTTAAAAACATGGATAGTCGCGATTTACGCTAAATTTTACATTAATGTGTGGGATTTGACACAGTCTCAGGCTCTTATTATATATAAACATGTTTAAAGGGGTTGTCCATTACTTTTACATTGATGGCCTATCATTAGGTTAGGTCATCAATGTCTGATCGGCTGGGATCCAACACCCCGGCGATCAACTGTTGTCGGTCCCGGCGGCAGCAGCAGGCAATATTCAGTTTCAGGGCTGCATCGTCTTCGGATAGTGGTTGTGATCAAGTTCCTCACATCCTCATCAAATTGATTAGGATGAAAGGCAGATGTGCAGTACCCGGCTACGGCCATTGTCAGAAGACGGAGCAGCTCCGGAACTGAGCATTTCCAACTGCCTGCTGCCGCCACCGGGACCGAGAGCAGCGGATTGGTTGGAGTGCGGGGTATCGGCCCCTGCCCGATTAGACATTAATGACCCATCCTAAGGAGAGGCCATCAATGTAGAAGTAGTGGACAACCGCTTTAAGACATTTTTTCTGACATAATTTGCGCCAAATCATTATTAAGGTGCGCCAAATTTGAAGAGACGGAGGTGAAATGAGTAGACAAAGATTTGGGCAAATTCGGCCCACATTTCTATAAAAAAAAAAATTAAAAAAAAAGGAGTATGACTTATTACAGGCAATGCCACTGTGGCCCAGTCAGCAAAGGGAAGGGTCAAAGTTTTGACAGGAAGAATATTTTACTTTTTTCCGCTGTATACCAAGTTGGATCCTCGAGAAGAAGAAGCTCAATTTAATTATTTTGTGAAAATGGCGCAGATTTTCACCTTTATATAAAAAGTGTGAATCATTCCAAGACACAACGCAGCAGAATACATCTGTGAAATCTGGTCTCGGCCTACTTTTTTTTCCCCCTCATGGTTGTTTCCTCAATTACATCCATCTCTAAGGAAACAACTGGTAAAAGGACAACTACAGCGTTCACAAGTGTTATCACCCAGCGTTTCGGAGTCCTGAACGTTACGTCTGCCGAAACTATTCCTTTCCTGACCATTTTGGCCACCAAGCTACCCCAGAATTGTAAACTAGGTCTTTACAATTATGTGGTAGCTTGGTGGCCAAAATAGATTACCAAGCCGACTTTCACGGCCAAGTACAGAACGTGATGTCCGGATTTGCTGCGGGTCAACTTGACCGGCGCGTAGGCATACACAAAGGGGTTAAATTTGGCTAAAAGACCCATTGCCAGTCAGGATACAACGGTCCATACATTTTGGAAGTGTGAAACCAGCCTGACTGACACCAGCATTTGTCACCCATGGGCAGTCCGCGTTTTCTTAGGATTCAAGAAAATTAAGAAGAAGCAAGCACCATTCTCTTCAGAACCTCGGATGACACTATAAGTCTATGGGAGCACACACACAAAAAACAAACAAGACTTAAAACGCAGACGCCACATCAATGACTATATCAATAGTAATTTGCCGAATCTTCCATACGATTGTCAGACCCCGGCCTTAAGGATGGCATCACCAGTGTGATCATACTCAAAATTATGCACCATTTTCTTGTCGCAAACCCCTGCACCAAATTTAGCGCCATTTTAGTACCTACTCCAAAACGTAAAATATGACAGGGACAAGGGTGGGTTCATCTATTGGAGTCAAGTTTGACATATTTACATGGAAGTAAAAATATATATATAAAAAAAAAAGGTTGCACATCTGGACAGATCGCCGCCGTGTTAAAAAAAAAAAAAAAAAAAAGGCGTCTAACAAATACATTTACATCGCAACCAGTTATCAATTTAGAAAGTCACAATTGCACAGAATTCTATGCTAATGTGTAACATTTGACACTTGGCTCCCTCGCCCTTTTCTAATGTTGGGAAATGTACTAATTACCATGCATAAAAAGTCACAATTTGCAAAAAAAATAAAATAAATAAATTATACATATACACACAATTTTTTTTTTTTTATTTAACATTGGAAAGTGTAAAAAGTTGCACTAGTGAGAGTTGCTTAAAATTCATCAAAGTGTGCCTGCAGACTTGCAAATCATCAGTGTGCAGCGTCAGGATTCTCCAGTGTTGGCGGTTTGAATACATGCGGTCACATGCCAACTAGACGTGCCCGACCTTGCAATCTGCATACTGCAGTCACAGGGACCTCTAGTCCGAATGTGGCCGGTAGTATGCAATCTGCACACTTGCAGTCACAGGGACCTCTAGTCCGAATGTGGCCAGTAGTATGCAATCTGCACACTAAGGCTATGTGTCCACGGTAGAATGTACCTGCGGATTTTTCTGCATGAAAATCCGCGACTTTCGTGGCAAATCCGCACCCGCGGATTTGCCGCGGATTTTGATGCGGATTTTTTTTTTTCCCCATTCTATACCCAAATCCGCACCAAAATCCGCAACAAATAATTGACATGCTGCAGATTTTTCCGCATCAAAATCCGCAGCGGAAAAATCCGCAGCATGGACACAGCATTTCCAAAATGCCATTGAAATGGCTTGGAAGTGCCGCTGCTGCAGATTTTCGGGAAATCCGCGGTAAATCCGCAGCATGGGCACATAGCCTTACAGGGACCTCTAGTCCGAATGTGGCCGGTAGTATGCAATCTGCACACTTACAGGGACCTCTAGTCTGAATGTGACCGGTAGTATGCAATCTGCACACTTACAGGGACCTCTAGTCTGAATGTGACCGGTAGTATGCAATCTGCACACTTACAGGGACCTCTAGTCTGAATGTGACCGGTAGTATGCAATCTGCACACTTACAGGGACCTCTAGTCTGAATGTGACCAGTAGTATGCAATCTGCACACTTACAGGGACCTCTAGTCTGAATGTGGCTGGTAGTATGCAATCTGCACACTTGCAGTCACAGGGACCTCTAGTCTAAATGTTGCCGGTAGTATGCAATCTGCACACTTACAGGGACCTCTAGTCTGAATGTGGCCGGTAGTATTCAAACTGCACACTTGCAGTCACTCCTGTCACCGCTCCTGACAGCGTGTGCACTGCGAGCGGTGATGATCCTAAAGTCTGCAGTCACACAGAGACATGAGGCCGGGCAAGGAGCAACACTTTATAATTAGGGAGTGGTGGAGTTGCTGTAAGTTTGACAAAGGGACCCCATTTTTGATCGTCGTGGGCCTTCATGTTCTAATCGGGAAACAAGGATATACTTTAAAAATGGGAGAGGACGCATATTGACGTCCCATTAACTGATTTAAACGATGACAAGTCCAAGCCCAGGATTCCCACCGCTCAGCACTTGCCAAACAAAAGCCCCCAGGAAACACTTGACTACAACAGAGCCCCCTAAGAACTTTGAAGTAATGTAATCAGGTGGAGCCGCATTACAGCAAATCACTCCTGCACTTCCTACACTCACATCTCCGCCTTCCATCATTCGGAGGGGAGGGGGTAAACTAAAATACATCAGCCCTAGTGTTCCCAGCAGGGGTCCAACCGCTGATCAAACAGCTCCGGAGGGGAACAATAGAGCTGCGCTGGGCTGGGGGGGCTGGAGAGAGGAAGAGCCCACCATCTCATTTATATGGGATTAGTACAAAACAGGGGGCTCAGATCCCGTCACAAGAAGCTGCAAAGTTTTCTCAAGCACCTTGTCGTCTGCCAAGTGCAGATATTATACCGTAGTAGTGAAGGGGGCTGCAGGTTATTAATAGGACCATGACCAGGGAGCGAGAAGAAGGTGCAATCCCGGAAATAAAGGCGGCCATATTGGTCTACAATTTATAATCAGGACCGGGCCCGGTTTTCAAAGCAGCGACAGTTTGAAAAAGACAAACAATCGGTATTTGTCGTAACCATAAAAGTTGAATCTGCAAAAATATAAAAAGTTATGTATCATATACAAAAAAAAAAAGCGTAAAGAGGGAGAAAAAAAAATAAAAAAAAAAAATTGCATTTTTGGTTGCAGTACCTCCTCAAAAGGAATGCAAAATGATACCAATAAAAAACTACACAACACAAAACACTGTTCCATTGACAGAAAAATGAAACTTTGGATCTCCGGAACTAGTGGCGATAAGTGTATAATATATAGACACGTATGGTATCGCCGTGATCGCGCTGACCTGGAGAATAATGGCACTGGCTCGTATTTGTTGCACAATAAACCATGTTGGAACGAAACCAAGAAACAAAAGGTGGAATTGTGTTTTTGCTTAAAATTTATTTGGAAAAGGTGACCAACAACAAAAATAAACAAAAACTCTCATACAGCCATGTAGATGGCAAAATAATAAACACAAAAAGTTATGGATCTTGGAAGAAAAGATGGAAAAAAAGAAAATGAAAATGCAAAAACGAGAACTGGCGACATCCTGAAGCGGTTAATAATAAAGCGAGGCCATGAAGTTGTGTCAAGTGACAAACTGCTCCATCCACTACAGAGCTCTGGGGACTTGCATGAACTTTAGGAGCCGGCTCCACCCACTTTCCCTAGGCCCCTTTATGTGGTGGGCTTTGCCAGCCCTGGTGGTTTGCGCCCAGCCCCTGTTGCCCCCCAGCCCTGGTGGATTGCACTACGCCCCTGTTGCCCCCCAGCCCTGGTGGGTTGCGCTCAGCCCCTGCTCTCCCCTGTTGCCCCCCAGCCCTGGTGGGTTGCGCTCAGCCCCTGCTCTCCCCTGTTGCCCCCCAGCCCTGGTGGGTTGCGCTCAGCCCCTGCTCTCCCCTGTTGCCCCCCAGCCCTGGTGGGGTGCGCTCAGCCCCTGCTCTCCTCTGTTGCCCCCCAGCCCTGGTGGGGTGCGCTCAGCCCCTGCTCTCCTCTGTTGCCCCCCAGCCCTGGTGGGGTGCGCTCAGCCCCTGCTCTCCTCTGTTGCCCCCCAGCCCTGGTGAGTTGCGCTCAGCCCCTGCTCTCCTCTGTTGCCCCCCAGCCCTGGTGGGTTGCGCTCAGCCCCTGCTCTCCTCTGTTGCCCCCCAGCCCTGGTGGGTTGCGCTCAGCCCCTGCTCTCCTCTGTTGCCCCCCAGCCCTGGTGGGTTGCGCTCAGCCCCTGCTCTCCTCTGTTGCCCCCCAGCCCTGGTGGGTTGCGCTCAGCCCCTGCTCTCCTCTGTTGCCCCCCAGCCCTGGTGGGTTGCGCTCAGCCCCTGCTCTCCTCTGTTGCCCCCCAGCCCTGGTGGGTTGCGCTCAGCCCCTGCTCTCCTCTGTTGCCCCCCAGCCCTGGTGGGTTGCGCTCAGCCCCTGCTCTCCTCTGTTGCCCCCCAGCCCTGGTGGGTTGCGCTCAGCCCCTGCTCTCCTCTGTTGCCCCCCAGCCCTGGTGGGTTGCGCTCAGCCCATGCTCTCCTCTGTTGCCCCCCAGCCCTGGTGGGTTGCGCTCAGCCCCTGCTCTCCTCTGTTGCCCCCCAGCCCTGGTGGGTTGCGCTCAGCCCCTGCTCTCCTCTGTTGCCCCCCAGCCCTGGTGGGTTGCGCTCAGCCCCTGCTCTCCTCTGTTGCCCCCCAGCCCTGGTGGGTTGCGCTCAGCCCCTGCTCTCCTCTGTTGCCCCCCAGCCCTGGTGGGTTGCGCTCAGCCCCTGCTCTCCTCTGTTGCCCCCCAGCCCTGGTGGGTTGCGCTCAGCCCCTGCTCTCCTCTGTTGCCCCCCAGCCCTGGTGGGTTGCGCTCAGCCCCTGCTCTCCTCTGTTGCCCCCCAGCCCTGGTGGGTTGCGCTCAGCCCCTGCTCTCCTCTGTTGCCCCCCAGCCCTGGTGGGTTGCGCTCAGCCCCTGCTCTCCCCTGTTGCCCCCCAGCCCTGGTGGGTTGCGCTCAGCCCCTGCTCGCCCCTGTTGCCCCCCAGCCCTGGTGGGTTGCGCTCAGCCCCTGCTCCCCTCTGTTGCCCCCCAGCCCTGGTGGGTTGCGCTCAGCCCCTGCTCCCCTCTGTTGCCCCCCAGCCCTGGTGGGTTGTGCTCAGCCCCTGCTCCCCTCTGTTGCCCCCCAGCCCTGGTGGGTTGCGCTCAGCCCCTGCTCCCCTCTGTTGCCCCCCAGCCCTGGTGGGTTGCGCTCAGCCCCTGCTCTCCTCTGTTGCCCCCCAGCCCTGGTGGGTTGCGCTCAGCCCCTGCTCTCCTCTGTTGCCCCCCAGCCCTGGTGGGTTGTGCTCAGCCCCTGCTCCCCTCTGTTGCCCCCCAGCCCTGGTGGGTTGCGCTCAGCCCCTGCTCTCCTCTGTTGCCCCCCAGCCCTGGTGGGTTGCGCTCAGCCACTGCTCTCCTCTGTTGCCCCCCAGCCCTGGTGGGTTGCGCTCAGCCCCTGCTCTCCTCTGTTGCCCCCCAGCCCTGGTGGGTTGCGCTCAGCCCCTGCTCTCCTCTGTTGCCCCCCAGCCCTGGTGGGTTGTGCTCAGCCCCCGCTCCCTCCTGCAGTTGGGGGGGCTGCACCTCGTCACGCTTGCTGCCCCTCATCGCTGTGCCCCTCTCCAGTTTGGGGGCGCCCCTCTCCCCCTTCCTCCTCAGTGAGCAGTGTAACTTTCCCGGCTCCGCCGCCCCCGGCTCGGGGTGATGAAGCGCGGCGCTCGGCAGCCTCTACGTAACGCCCTATCGAAAGCGGACGCCATATTTTCTGTTGCTTATGTCGACATAGAGAAGCGCAGATCGGCTTTTACGGCTTCTGCTGAGTGCTCCCCCCGATCGGATCGGAGGCAAAGTTATCCCCGATCCCCCGTGTCGTCCCGATAACCCGCCCGCGGCCCCCGGAATCGTCCCCTCCCGCCCCCGCCCGGCGCTGCCTCCCCCCACTCCCTCCAGCCGTCACCCACTCACTGAGCACGCGGGAGCCGCTGAAGTTACATCGCTGATCGGTGACCTCGTCCGATCTGATCTCACGTGTCAGTGAACTCGTGCGGGGCTCGGTGCACCCCACCCCCCCTACCCCCGGTGGTTCGGTGCCGGACTCCGCCAGGAAGTTTCTTACCTGCAGCCGCTGATGGAACGTTGGCAGCAACAATGTATCAATGAGATCGAACGTTCGGAAACGCAGGGTCCTGCCGCCCCCCCCACACTGCACAGGAGCGGAGCAAAAAGCCTCGATCAGCGGGGAATCTACGCCAAAACCCACATGATCTGTAACGTCAGCAGACGGATTTGCATACGATACCACCCGCACTTCACCCGGGATCGGAGCTCAGTTCTTGCGCAAAGTTGCGCACTGGTGATTTGCATTGAGCTCCCATTGTGAGGAGGGGAAGGAAAAGGAGGGGAGGGGGATCGCTGGGCGTAACCTGCCCCATTAACAGGGTGTTTATTGTCATGGATCTCATTCCTGGCCGGATCTCTGCATATTAAGTGCCCAGATCTCCTCAGAGCACTTTACTGGAAGGGAAAAAAAAATAATAATAAAAAAAAGTTCAAGGTGTCAAGAATGAGTGCAGCAAACTGTTGATCCTGACCACGTGTGTGTGAGCTGCGAGGGGGGGGGGGAGAAAACACATGGCACACAATGCCCATCTGCTTATCCGAGCGAGAAAGCTCAGCCCCTGGGCAATGAAGGGGTTAAACAAACTCACATGTCAAAAGGGGATGGGGCGAAGCATGCTTGGGGCGTCACGTGATCAGCTTGGCTTGTTTACCAGGCTGCTGCCCAGATAGCAGGGGGTTAACGTCGCTTCAGAGGCTGAATCGCTCCTGGTTATATGGGGGGGGGGGTAAATGTAATCGGATTGGGACAATGAGGGGTTAGTACAGAATAGCAAATCATTTAGGTGTGGATGAATAAGAAAATTGATTGTTAGACCGATGGGGGCAATTTTATGTTTTTACTTAAAGGGGTTGTCCATATTTGAGGATCAAGTCTGCAGTGACTTTATGTGACTGCAGACTTGTAAATCATCATAGTACGCACAGTGCTCGCTGTCAGGATTCTCCAGTGCCAGGAGCCAATGGACGCGTGAGCACAAGTATGCGATTTGCATAAATCGTCCACATTCAGACTAGACGTGTCCAGGCCGAACATGTCGGGTCAGCTTGTGGCTGCATGTATTCACATCACATAAGTGCACTCCTGTCGCTGGAGGGTCTTGACCGCGAGCAGACGGATGCGTGAGCACAAGTATGCGATTTGCATACTTCTGTCCACATTCAGACTAGACGTGTCCAGGCCGAACATGTCGGGTCAGCTTGTGGCTGCATGTATTCACATCACATAAGTGTACTCCTGTCGCTGGAGGGTCCTGACCACGAGCAGACGGACGCGTGAGCGCAAGTATGCGATTTGCATAAATCGTCCACATTCAGACTAGACGTGTCCAGGCCGAACATGTCGGGTCAGCTTGTGGCTGCATGTATTCACATCACATAAGTGTACTCCTGTCGCTGGAGGGTCTTGACCGCGAGCAGACGGATGCGTGAGCACAAGTATGCGATTTGCATACTTCTGTCCACATTCAGACTAGACGTGTCCAGGCTGAACATGTCGGGTCAGCATGTGACCTCATGTATGTAAATCACGTACGTGTGCTCCTGGTGCTGGAGGGTCCTAACATTGAGCAGACGGACGCGTGAGTGCAAGTATGCAATTCGCATACCTCAGGCTGCATTTAGATTAGATCTGTCCAGGCGCACATGTCTAGTCAGCATGTGACCGCGTGTATGCCATTCACATACTTGCGCTTATGGCGGTGAAGTGTCTATACAGCGAGCAGATGGACATGTGAGTGCAAGCATGTGATTTGCATACTTCTGGCTACATTCAGACTTGACGTGTCCAGGCCACACACGTCTAGTCAGCATGTGACCACATGTGTGCAAATCATATACTTGCGTTCCCGGCACTCTAGTGTCCTAACTGCAAGCGGACAGACACATGAGTGCAAGTATGTGATTTGCATACTTCTGGCCACATGCAGACTAGTCGTGTCACGTCTAGTTGGTATGTGACCGCATGTATGCAAATCCCATACTTGCACTCCTGGCACTGGACAGTCTTGTGAGCGAGCGGACGGACGCGTCAGTGCAAGTATGCAATTTGCATACTACTGGCCACATTCAGACTAGACGTGTCCAGGCCACACACGTCTAGTCGGCATGTGACCGCATGTGTGCAAATCACATACTTGTGCAGTGAGCATTGTGCGCGCTGTGATGATTCACAAGTCTGCAGTCACACAGCTCTTTCAATGCATGTATTTGGGGTTAAAAATCTTTTTTGCGATTCAGTCCCATTACCCATTTTTCCAGATTGAATTTTACCGGCTCTTTGTTTCCTGTGTTACCCTTAGTTGTGGTCTGTGGTTATACGCTTGGGGCTACGCAGTGACTTTGGCTGAAACATGGAACACATAGACAAAGGTTCCTCTGAGAAGAGTTCGAGCCTCTGATAGAGCTCACTGCCTGACTCTCAGTTGACTCACTCCGCAGCTGGCAATAGACAGTGCAGCACAGCATCTATGCAATGCAAATGTGTAATGAAACTAAATTGCAAAAAAAATGATATTTAGCTCCAAATAGGTTTATATAAGTAAAAAAAAAAAGTGCTGGAGAATGAGGGGTTAAATAACATTTAAAAAATGAAAATAAGGCGGCGTTGTCTCTTTGTGTATGGAGTCTGTATATCAGCATTGTGGAGGCTCCTGGGCTCCTGGGGGATGAGGTGACCCCGCTCCGCATTTCACAGGTTCTTGTTTATTGACACCACTTTATGACTTCCTTGTTATGAGGGGTCTCCAGGAAGAGGAGAGGATGCGGACTTCTTCTGTAGGGCCAACACTTCAATAGCCGGAGGTTAAGGTGTTAAATTAATTTGATACATTCAGACTAGAACTCCTGCTCTTTGTTCTTGTGACGTTATGGCCGTCAAGGGGTTAACAAGCTGTCCAGTACAGACGCAGTGATATTAAATATAAAGGTGGAAGGCGGCGGGCGTCATGGAGGTCACTGGCGATGGCATGTGCCAAGCTTTAGGGTCCGGACACCTGCGGTCGGTCTGGGCATCGCAGTCCATATTGTCTGAGAATATTTGAAGTGTGAAACCTGCCTAAGGCTATGCTCACACGATGCGTTTTTGCTGCGTTTTTTTCTGCTGCAAAACCTGCTCTCTTTGCAGTAAAAAACTTGCCTTCAAAAAGCAGGTTTTGTTTTTGCTGCTTTCTTTGCTGTTTTGGCTGCATTTGTTGTTGCTTTTTCTTTTGCTGCGTTTTTGCTGCTCTGTTTTGTTTGCTGTTTTGGCTGCGTTTTTGATGCTTTGCTGCTCTGTATTGTTTGCTGTTTTGGCTGCGTTTTTGATGCATTTTTGCTGCTTTTTTGCTATTTTGTCTGCACTTTTTCTTGCCTTCTTTGGCTGAGTTTTTGCTGTTTTTTTTGTTGCTTTTTTTGGCTGCGTTTGTGCTGAATTTTTGCGGTTTTGTTGTGTTCTTTGTTGCTTTTTATGGCTGCGTTTTTGCTGTTTTGGCTGCATTTTTTTGTTGCCTTTTTGATGCCTTTTTTGCTGTTTTGTTTGTGTTTTTTCTTGCCTTCTTTGGGTGAGTTTTTGCTGCATTTTTGCTATGTTCTTGCCTTTGATGGCTGCGTTTTTGCTGTTTTGGCTGCGTTTTTTGGCTGCTTTTTTGCTGTTTTGGCTGTGGTTTTTGGTTGCTTTTTTGCAGCATTTTTGTTTTTTTGCAGCATTTTTTGCTGCGTTTTTTGTTGCCTTTTTTTTCTTTTTTTGCTGTTTTGGCTATGTTTTTTGGTTGCTTTTTTGCAGCATTTTTGCAGCATTTTTTGCTGAGTTTTTTGTTGCCTTTTTTGGCTGCTTTTTTTTCTTTTTTTGATGTTTTGGCTGCATTTTTGCTCCATTTTTTTATGATTTTTTGGTTGCATTTTTGCTGCTTTTTTTTGCTGTTTTACTGTTTTGTTTACGCTTTTTCTTGCCTTCTTTGGGTGAGTTTTTGCTGCATTTTTGCTGTGTTCTTGCCTTTTATGGCTGCGTTTTTTGCTTGCGTTTTTTGGCTCCTTTTTTTGCTGTTTTGGCTACGTTTTTGCTGTGTTTTTTTGGCTGTATTTTTGCAGTTTTGGCTGCATATTTTTGGCTGTGTTTTTGCTGTTGTTTTGGCTGCATTTTTAATTCACCACAAAAGCAGCAAAACGCAGCTGTTGCATTTTTGCAGCATGTCCCGTTGCTTTCTTTGGTGAAAAAACGCTGAAAGGATTGACACGTTGATTCTTTCAAAAATGCAGCAGTTTTCCATTTCAGTCAGGAATAAAAAGGAATCGTGTGCACGAGATTTCTGGTATCTCATAGGTTTTGCTTTTACTGTAAAAAGTACCTTTAAATTTGCATGAAAGGAAATGCAGCAAAAATGCAACGTGTGAACACAGCCTAAGGGATTTAATGATTTGCTTTGTGGTCATCAAAGGGTTAAAATTCTCACAACAAAGGTTCAGCATCCAGATCCTGTCCGGTTTCTGGGCTTCGGAGGGTGAAAATGTACACATTCCATGGTTACGGGGATCGAATCATCTCGTTACTATGTGTATTGATACCTCTTAGGGGTTAAATACTCTAAGACGCAGCGGTGGACGATCAATATGGAAGCTCTGGCAGCCTCCTAAACCCCCCTGGTGGGATCAATTTTACACGCTCGGTGCTGAAGAGGTTAATTATATTAGGGACTTTTTTTCAACACCCAGTTTACCAATTTTCCTTTTTCGTCATTACAGGGTTCATGATTCTTAGTGCGCGGTCAGCCAGGGGTTAAATAATCTCCTAGCTCAAAATGCACCGAGGACGGGGAGTATGGAAAATTTGGAAGGGCTTCAAAAAAAAAGGACGACACACTTTGGTGATGAAGGGGTTAACTGGATTTGGGGCATGCAGATGGATCACATGATCAGTTCGGAGAGGAGGCCGGTGGGTGGGAGGCAGAGGAGGGGGTCAGTCGCTGTAGATTAGGCGGCTGGTACGGTGTGATGATGTCACCCAGCTGATCACAACTTCAGGGGGATGAATCATCCGCCAGTCCTGAGGTGGGCGCCGAGCCATGCTACAGAGGAAATGTTCCCCCCGTGGCATGGCTGAAATGCAGTCCTACCTGGCACTCCCTTTTGTGTAGATGACGAGGCGCGTGTTACTAATTTAGACGCAGCAGATGTCAGTGCGAATATCGTCGTTAATTACCGCACCCGAGTGGCACCATGTTGTGAAGTAGGTGCCAGGGCGGTATCAATTTTTCACCTCTTAGGTGGATGGTGACTGTCTGCGGCAGCTCTGAGCTGTCACTCATCGACGGCATTTCAAAGAATCACTTGATAAATAAGTCTATGCACATTCACGGTGCCCACTGCAAAGTGCCAACATTACAGTTTATGCCAACGAAATACAAAGAGCCCATCACCAACCTGCAAAGTATAGAGAAATGGTGTAGTGTGCTCACTGTCAAGATTGTTCTCTGGTCCACAGTGACGACGTGTCCCTGATACCCTCAGTAAAGTTCATGCCACCATCAATGTCTAATACAAAGAACCCACCAACAACATGCAAAATATAGAAAAATGTTGTTGTGTGCTCACTGTCAAGATTGTTCTCTGAAGATGTGACCCTGGTGCTCTCAGTAAGGTTTATGCCACCGTCAATATCTAATACAAAGAACCCACCAACAACTTACAAAATATAGAAAAATGGTGTAGTATGCTCACTATCAAGATTATTCTCCAGTCCACAGTGAAAATGTGTGCCTTGTACTCTCAGTAAAGATTATGCCACCATCAATGTCTAATACAAAGAACCGACCCACAACTTGCAAAATATAGAACAATGGTGTAGTGTGCTCGCTGTCAAGATTGTTCTCCGGTACACAGTGACGATGTGTCCCCGATGCCCTCAGTAAAGTTTATGCCACCGTCAAGGTCTAATACAAAGAACCCACCAACAACTTGCAAAATATAGAAAAATGGTGTAGTGTGCTCCCTGTCAAGATTGTTCTCCAGTCCACAGTGACAATGTTTCCCCGAAGCCCTCAGTAAAATGTATGCCTCCGTCAAGGTCTAATACAAAGAACCCACCAACAACTTACAAAATATGGAAAAATGGTGTAGTGTGCTCACTGTCAAGATTGTTCTCCAGTCCAGAGTGACAATGTGTCCCTGGTGCCCTCAGTAAAGTTTTTGCCACCGTCAATGTCTAATACAAAGAACCCACTAACAATTTACAAAATATAGAAAAATGGTGTAGTGTGCTCACTGTCAAGATTGTTCTCTGGTCCACAGTGACGATGTGTCCCTGAAGCCCTCAGTAAAATGTATGCCTCCGTCAAGGTCTAATACAAAGAACCCACCAAAAACTTACAAAATATAGCAAAATAGTATAGTGTGCTCACTGTCAAGATTGTTCTCCAGTCCAGAGTGACAATGTGTCCCTTGTGCCCTCGGTAAAATTTATGCCACCGTCAATGTCTAATACAAAGAACCCACCAACAAATTGCAAAATATAGAAAAATGGTGTAGTGTGCTCACTGTCAAGATTGTTCTCCGGTTCACAGTGACGATGTGTCCCCGATGCCCTCAGTAAAATGTATGCCTCCGTCAAGGTCTAATACAAAGAACCCACCAACAATTTACAAAATATCGAAAAATGGTGTAGTGTGCTCACTGTCAAGATTGTTCTCCGGTTCACAGTGACGATGTGTCCCCGATGCCCTCAGTAAAGTTTATGCCACCATCAATGTCTAATACAAGGAACCCAGCAACAATTTACAAAATATAGAAAAATGGTGTAGTGTGCTCACTGTCAAGATTGTTCTCCAGTCCAGAGTGACAATGTGTCCCTGGTGCCCTCAGTAAAGTTTTTGCCTCCGTCAATGTCTAATACAAAGAACCCACCAACAATTTACAAAATATAGAAAAATGGTGGTGTGCTCACTGTCAAGATTGTTCTCCGCTTCACAGTGTTGATGTGTCCCCGATGCCCTCAGTAAAGTTTATGCCACCATCAATGTCTAATACAAGGAACCCACCAACAATTTACAAAATATAGAAAAATGGTGTAGTGTGCTCACTGTCAAGATTGTTCTCCAGTCCACAGTGACGATGTGTCCCCGAAGCCCTCAGTAAAGTTTATTCCTCCGTCAAAGTCTAATACAAAGAACCCACCAACAACTTACAAAATATGGAAAAATGGTGTAGTGTGCTCACTGTCAAGATTGTTCTCCAGTCCAGAGTGACAATGTGTCTCTTGTGCCCTCGGTAAAGTTTATGCCACCGTCAATGTCTAATACAAAGAACCCACCAACAACTTGCAAAACATAGAGAAATAGTGTAATGTGCTCACTGTCAAGATTGTTCTTCAGTCCACAGTGACAATGTGTTCCCGATGCCCTCGGTAAAGTTTATGCCACCGTCAATGTCTAATACAAAGAACCCACCAACAACCTGCATAATATAGAAAAATGATGTAGTGTGCTCACTATCAAGATTGTTCTTGAGTCCACAGTGACGATGTGTCCCTGGTGCCCTCAGTAAAGTTTTTGCCACCGTCAATGTTTAATACAAAGAACCCAGCAACAATTTACAAAATATAGAAAAATGATGTAGTGTGCTCATTGTCAAGATTGTTCTCCAATCCAGAGTGACAATGTGTCCCTTGTGCCCTCAGTAAAGTTTATGCCACCGTCAATGTCTAATACAAAGAACCCACCAACAATTTGCATAATATAGAAAAATGGTGTAGTGTGCTCACTGTCAAGATTGTTCTCCAGTTCACAGTGACAATGTCTCCCCGGCGCCCTCAGTAAAGTTTATGCCACCGTTAATGTCTAATACAAAGAACCCACCAACAACTTGTAAAATATAGAAAAATGGTGTAGTGTGCTCACTGTCAAGATTGTTCCCTAGTTCACAGTGACAATGTGTCCCCGGGGTCCAGTCGTCACATCAGGGGGCATCGATGATGAAGCACGGGTTATTTATGGTCCCAGTTACTTCATATGCTTCAAGCTATAATCCCTACATGGAACATACCCCAAATAAGGCAGGATTCAGAGCGCGGATGTGCCCTCGTCCCCCCCAATTGAGCCATTGACTTCAACAAGGGAAAAAAAATCATGAACCTTTGACCTTCTTGTCAGCGATTTCTGTCTTTTTAGCTTTACTCGATACTGAAAAACACTACTGATTGGCTGCAGCGGTCTCCACTGATGTCACTTATTTTAAAAGGACAGAAGAGATAGTTAAAGGGTTTGTCTACTACTTGGACCACCCCCTCTGGAAATGAAACAGTGCCCCATAGAAGAGAAAAACAGCGCATACTCATCTCCGAGAAGAGAGAGCGCTGCAGCTTATCGGTCTCTTCTGATGGGCTGCAGCACTTACGTGACATAACAATGTCACACTAATGCTCGCGGACACAGTGCCCTTATAGTACCAACCACATGCCTCTAATATTGCAAGCCCCAAGCCTCTTATAGCGCCAGCTGTCGCGGGCGGAGGGGACGCGCTCGCCACGCTCGGGTCCGGGGCTTCTGCTGCTGCTGCTCGGTGGCTCGAGCGGTGGACTGGACCCGGGGACTCGAGCAGCGCTCCTCACCCGTGAGTGAAAAGGGGGATGGTATGTTTAGGGAGATAGTCCGTGACGCCACCCACGGGTCGTGGTGATGATGGCACCACCGCTGCTGGTAACGGGGATCCCGGGAGAGATGGTAGGGTGCAGCTAAGATGCTGTCCCCTCCGTGGGTAGGGGTTGGTGATCCCGGGGCCCGGTGGTGTAACGGGGAGGCTGGATGGCTGGGGGTGCAGGGTTGCAGAGACAGCGCGGCGCGGTGCCGGACGGCACTGGTGTACTCACTCAGACAATCACTGACAGAGTCGTTGGTAAATAAAAAGCGGCCGGATGGACGGGTCCCGCAGCCGGCTGCAGTGTTGTTGTTGTGCTCTCCCCGGACGGCTGATGGTGGCTGTCTTTCCCTGCACCTGTTAGAATGCTCTCGACTCCTGTGGTTGCCCACCGGTAGTCCGCTCCCCGGCGTATAGGTGCCGTAGGAGCCCGTTTTGCCCGCAGGCGCTGGCCCTTGGATCTCTAGCCTGTGGCGGTGGCTGTATATCCTCTCTGGGTGGACTGTTGCCTTCAATCGGGACTTGGTTGTTAGGAAACCCCTGGGGTTCCTGTCACATTCGGATTTGACTATTGACGGCGGCTCCAAGCCTGGTCGGGGTCCGATGGCCCTGCCTGTGTGCTTAACTTCACTCCGTTCCCCGGTCCGGTACCGGCGGGCCGACGCCTGACCCCGGTCCTTACGGTTCTGCGGGGTTCTACCAACTCCTGCAGACGGCCACCACCGTCTGCCAACCTTGCTGTCAGTGCCTGGGCTCCTACCCAGACACCTGAAGTGTTTACTCCTCTCACTTTCACCTCCAAGACTGATCTGACACTTTTCCCGCCTCCAGGCCTGTGAACTCCTCGGTGGGTGGGGCCAACCACCTGGCTCCGCCCCACCTGGTGTGGACATCAGACCCTGGAGGGAGGCAACAAGGGTTTTTGTTTGACTGCTGTAACTGCCTAGGGTGGGGGGTGTGTATGTTGCTATGTATGTGACTACCTAGCTAGTCCAGGGCGTCACACAGCCACATGCCCCTAACAATGCCAGCCACATGCCCCTAACAATGCCAGCCACATGCCCCTAACAATGCCAGCCACATGCCCCTATCAGTGCCAGCCACATGCCCCTAACAGTGCCGGCTGTAAGTTTCTAATAGTGCCAGCCACATGTGACGTGCCCACAAGGTTGGGGGCTACTCCTTACCGGGCCGCGTTTTTTTCTCCTGGGTTGCCGCGGTGGCCGTGCCCGGTTCCGTGATCCCGGTGGTGACAATAAAGATGGGGATTGGGATGATGGGAGTTGTTATTCGTGACGCCACCTGTGGTGTGCGGCCAGTATTAGCCGCCGCTGCGGGACTTCTTTTCTGGGGCGGATGACTACGCAGCTCAGATGACACAGCTCTCCACAGGCAGAGCTCAGGCCCCAGGGAGGATGATGAGAGTAGTAGTTGCCTATGGCGCTGTGGCACAATGCTGGAAGCGCCGGCAAGGATGAGACGACACAGATGGTGCAGTTCAAGTTCTTTTACTCACTGGAAGTGTGGCGCCCCTGAATACATCAGGGTGCTACAGGGAACTGCATCCTTACCCAAGGTGCAGGGCCTACCCCCCCCCATGTTTCCAGGTACCCAGGAAACCGGTGTCACTTTTGTGCACCACAAAACCCAATCACCTCACATCAGTCACTGCCAGACACACCAGGGGTCTTGGACTAGCTGGAAAATTGGCCAGCCACTTGGGGACTGGGCAGACTGCGAGGGGAGAGGAGAGGGATGAAGTGAGTGCCAGTGAGTGAGTAGCTGGCAGAGTTAGCTTCTGGAGAGCTAAGGGAAACTGATTGGGTCGCAAGCAGTGATCCGGGTCCAGAGGAGTCGGGGACCGGTAGTAGGGACGTTGGACAGAGTTGTGACGGACGTAGTCTTGGAGGGACTGTCGGCACCAGAAGGGCCCAACAGAACTGACCGGTACCGAGCACGATGGGGTACAGGACCTTAGGTCAGGAGCCGATTCAACGTCCTGACAATTCACCTGAGAGGGAGAGGTTCTTCAGGAACTTCCCTAAACGCTCAGAGACTGGGGGTGTCGCGGGCGGAGGAGGGGACGCCGCGCTCTCCCACTGCTGCTCGGGCCCGGCTGCCGCGGCTGCTGCGGCCTGCTGCTGCTCGGTGGCTCGAGCGATGGGCCGGATCCCGGGGACTCTAGCGGCGCTCCTCGCCCGTGAGTGAAAGGGGATTTTGGGTGTGGGGATTGGTTATTGTCCGTGACGCCACCCACGGTTGTGGTGATTTGTTGACACCACCGCTGCTCTGTATGGGGATCCCGGGAAGGATGATATGGAGCAGCCAGTTGTTGTGTTGCCCCTCCGTGGGTAGGGGTTGGTGATCCCGGGGCCCAGTGATTAGGTGGGTGATACAGGGCTTGGTGGGCGCAGGGACGCGGGGGCAGCGCTGTGCCTTGAGGCACTGTGGTACTCACTCAGCCTGAGACGTTGACACAGTTTTCGGTAAAACACACGGCTGGAAAGACGGTTCCCACGGACGGCTGCACTTGCTCTCCCCAGTAGGTGACGGTGACGGTCCCTCTGTCCTGCACCTAAGTTGATGATGGTTGCGATGGGTTCCCACCGGTAACCCGCTCCCCGGCTTGCATATGGGCCGGAGGAGCCCTACTTTGCCCGCAGGCGCTGGCCCTGACAAACTCGTGCCCTGGCGGTGGCGTCTCTCTGTAACGGTCGGACTGTTGCCTTCTATCGGGACTTGGTTGTTTGGAGACAGACGTCCCCTTCACTGACGGATTTGGCAAATTATGGCGACTCCTAGCCTTGCCGGGATCCGAAAGGCCCCTGCCCTGGTGCTGACTGTTCTTCGTATACTGCTCCAGACCGCCGGGCCACTACCCGTCCGCGGTCCTTCCAGCAACCTCCGAGCAGTCACCCCTGCGGACTATCACCGCCGTCTGCTGACCTTGCTGTCACTGTCCGGGCACACAGCCGGACCAACTTCAGGCTTTACTACTGTCACTTCAGCTTCTCTCTTTAGCTTCACTACTCCTTCCTTCCACTTCACTTCACTTTCCTCCCTCCACTGTTTACTCTTCACTCTCCTAAACTCAACTGCTGGTTCTTCCCGCCTCCAGGGCTGTGAACTCCTCGGTGGGCGGAGCCAACCGCCTGGCCCACCCCCTGGTGTGAACATCAGCCCCTGGAGGAAGGCAACAAGGATTTTGGTAGCTTGGGTGTTCCTAACTGGGGTGTAGGGTGTGGTGGTGTGATGACCTGTGACCCCTGGCTTGCCCAGGGCGTCACAGGGGCATCGGTACAACGAGGGGGACAAGGTTTTTCCAGACACAGCAACCCACTGAGGTCCCAAGCGCCAACTCTTAGGAGCACGGCTACACTACACATAGTGAGCACGGCACCAACAGCTTCAAGCCACGGGGACCATCAACGGACAACAAATTGTGCACAGAGGCAGGCTCCGAATCACTAAGTGACACCGGTGGGACCGGATACTTGGACGGGCTCCCGGCAGCGGCAGCTGTACTCAGAAACTTTGGTTTACCTACAGTGTGTGTCTCCTTTCTCCACCTCATCCAACACCACGACTACCCGCAGTGAGTACCCTGGTCACCTGTACCCTGTCCTCCCAAATCTACCAACTCCCTGAGCCCGGGGCCTTCCCGACCTGCGGAGGGACTGACACCTTGATGCTTCACACCATCTGCCCTGGTCTTCAATAGCAGCGGCGGTACTCCCATTACCCGCAGGTGGCGTCACAAACTTTTTCCCTGTAAATAACCCCTTTTACGGATCAGAGTGTCCGCCAAGCCGGGTCCGGACCCCTCGAGCCACGACGATCCCGGATCAGAGCAGCCCAATAAACATCGGGGTGGCACAGAAGCACATTGCCGTTGAAGTGCTGTGTCCCGCTGTGATGGGCTTCAGACGGTCCCGGATACTTCGGAGGTCGAAGCCGGTGTTTCCTTCCGTGTGTCACCTTTCGACGGTTTCCCTCCACCCCAGCTCCTGGGCTGTGGAATGGGTTCTGGGTGCCTTCCACACTCCCCGCGAACCCTGGGATCCCCCTTCTTCCTAAGAACCCGGGTCGAGCCTCCAGCTCCAGACCACAGGCCCCTGACTCTTCGTGTCTTCACTTTCTTGTCTGTTCCTGAGTCCGACCTGACGCGGACGCGGTCTTGTGCTAACTGCCTATTCTGTGTCAGATGGCTCCTAACTTCCCCTGTTGGTGCCCCGCCTCCCAGTTTCCTGAACTAGTGGGCAAGAGGTCCCATACCTCACGATGGCCACACCAGCTCCTACCACAGCCAAGTCCCAGTGGGAGAGCTCCCGTGTTAGGTGTTGAATAAGTGTGTTGGTGGTGGTTACCGGTGATGACCTCCTCCGTATCCGAGATGAATACTGCACCTCTGGTGAGGTGCAGTATCCTGTGGCGCCTGAAGCCGCAGGGGCGCCACACATGCCCCTAACAGTGCCGGCTGTATGTTTCTAATAGTGCCAGCCGCATGCCCCTAACACTGCTAGCCACATGCCCCTAATATATCCAGGCACATGCCCCTAATATATCCAGCCACGCCACATGCCCCTAAGAGTTCCATCTACATACCCCTAATAGTGCCAGCCACATGCCCCTAACAGTGCCAGCCACATGCCCCTAAGAGTTCCATCTACATACCCCTTATAGTGCCAGCCACATGCCCCTTATAGCGCCAGTCACATGCCCCTTATAGCGCCAGCCGAATTCTCCCTACCATACCCCCAGCAATGAGTGTTGTGTTATCAGTCGGGGTGGCACTGGCCCCCGTACTCCATATTGTTACGTTCCTGTACTGATAGCGGTTATACGTTGTCTGTGACTTCCCCGGCAGAGTGTTGCACATGTATTATGTATGTGTTATGGGTATCTCGGGGCTGCTCGCCTGTACTGATACTACCGTCAAGTAATGGCACTGAGGGGTTTCCAGGAAGAGATGCTCATTGGGGGAAGGGGATTTACTACATGACCACAACTCCAGTAAAGGTGGAGATGTCCTTGAAATGCGTAATCACATCCCTGTGTCTCCGCTAATAGCTGCAGTCAGACGTCTTCTCACACAGCGATAAAGAAGGATTCATGGGAGATTTTTTTTTTAGGATCCATCACAATGATCTGATCACTCCTAAATGTGACTCAGGAGCTTCTGCTTCATGTGTGGAAATGTCAACATTTGCAATTTTATCATAACCACCTCCTGACCAAAAACTAGCTGTGGAGGCTTTGCCAAATTTTTCTTCCTTAGGACGCCCTTGAATTTAGCAGTTTCTGTCACCCATGCTGGTCCACATTTTCCCTCCAGCAATGCTAAATGATTATTCACTATAAGGGTCGGACTGGCCCACCAGAGAACCGGAGGATCCTCCGGTGGGCCCAGGCACCTGCTGGCAGGACCACCAATGCCCTTACTGATGGGGCCCAGGCCAGCCAGGGTACATGCTTTGCTCCTCCATCCACAGCAGCTCTACTACATGGTTAATTTGCAAGCAATGCACTTCACAAGCTAATTAGCTATGTGATGGTGGCACCAGGGTCAGTGGAGCAGAGCAGGGCATAGGTGTAGCACCCAGGGATATGGGGTACTCGGTTCCAGGCAGTGTACCTCCTGGGGATTTCACAATGGTGGCCGTTACCTGGTTCCATGTCCTGGGCCCTTTTTGTAATGGGGATATTTACAGGGGAGTTAGGAATAAAGTTTATTCGTGACGCCACTTGCGGTGTTGCGGCTATATGTAGGGAGCCGCTGCTGCAGAATGTCTCTACTGAGGCTGGTGGTATTAGCAGCTTGTATAGTAGTGTCTCCGCAAGTAGAGTTTTGCCTCAGCAGGTGTATGGTGTAGTGGGCGTTGGAAGAAGAGAGAGTCCACACAAGTGTTCAGTGCAACTGGTTCACTCAATTTCTTGGGATGTTAACTGGTTGCCCAAGCCTGGCTGGTTTCGCCTTCAGGTCCCCTTCGTCCTCCCAGTGCCAGTCTGGTTCTCTGGTACCTTCCTCTCCTGCACCAGTCTCTGATAAGTGGGTCCCCGTGGTATAGAACACTGGGGGTCCCCGTTCTGTGGTTTGTCCACTTCTGTCTGCCTGACGGTAGCGTAAACCCTGTGGGGTCGGAAACTCTGGTCCTGTCCCCAGTTCTCCCTTTGCTACTGAGTCTTCAATTATTTAGAATCAGCAAGGCCCTTGATGGTCCCCTCGCTGTGCAGGTGTTAACAGGTCGGCTTGAAGCTCTTTCCTGTACCCCGTCGGTGTATAGTTCGGGAAGTACTCCACCGTACTCCACCGGCAACCACTTTTCCTGGGTACCAGGTCACCGTTAAGCCGAGTCGGGGTGTCACTTTTCTTCCACCTTCACTCTCCTGCTGTCTGACACTTTCAACAGTCACCGCAGTTCTCTGCACAGTCTCTGCAGTTCTGACTACTGTCTTCCCGACTACTCTCCACAGTCTGCCCCTCCCACCTGGTCAACTAGTGGACTGGAGTGGCTCCACCTCTAGGTGGCCATCCATTGGTCCCACCCTAGCTAAGTACCATTGTATGTGGGAATGTTGGGGAACACTGGGATTACCTGAGTCCTCATGGGCAGGGATCTCTCTCCTCCTGTACCTGTCTGTGCCTTGTATCGTTCATGATTATTGTACTTGTCCCTATTATGTAAACCTCTTTCCACATGTAAAGCTCCATGGAATAAATGGCGCTATCATAATAATAAATAATAATAGGCAAAAACTAGCTGATTGCTGGGGGTTCAAAAGCTGGGACCGCCAACAGTGGACAATCCCCCCAGAGTGCTGCATAAAATAAGAAGGAAGCATACTTATGTACCGTTTGGTAGGTAGCTCGAGCGCCTCCGGACCCGGGGGTCACGTCGCTCTGCAAGTGGTTGCTGGCGATCTCGATGGGGGTGGTTAGGTAGGTGTACGGCCGGAGCCGTGTTTTGAGTTCGTGATGCCACCCACGGGACGTGGTGAAGATGTAGACACCACCGCTGCAGTTACGGGGGCACCCGGGGGAGATGGTCGTGCAGCAAGATGTTAACCCCTCCGTGTGCAGGGATGGTGGCTCCGGGACCCGTTTGGGGAGAGTGGTAGTTGGGCGGTGCAGGGCGGTGCGCGGCCGGATGGCACTGTTATACTCACGATTATCAACACACGCAAGTCTCTGGTAAACAAAGTTGATGGTGGTCGGTGCTCGCAGCCGGCTGCGTCTTGTCCCCCACCCAGGTTGGTGGTCTTGGCCTTTTTTCTGCACCTTGTTATGTTCGTGTAGACTGCCTATGCCTCAGCAACGGGAGTCCGCTCCCCGGCTGTGTGTGTGTCGGTGGAGTCCGTTTGCCCGCACGCTGGCCCGTGGGATCTCTCTGCCTGTGCGGTGGCTTTTTATCCCCCCTCGGTGGGCTGTTGCCTTCGGGACTTGGGATGGGAAAGGACCTAAGGTCCAGACCTCATCAGTAAATCGACGTGGTCCAGTGGCTTCTGGGCCTCGTTCTGGGTCTGAGTACCCCTCTGGTGCTCCGGTTTCCAGTCGGTTCCCCGGTTCGGTGCCGGCGGGCCACTACCCTGTCCCGGTCCCTTACGGTTCCACCTAGCCGTCTTCCCGGCTCCTGCAGGCCAGGCCACAGCCTGCCTCCTAGCCAAGGTGTGCGGGCTATGACCCTCACACCTGTCAGTTTCCACTGCAGACCTGTCACCACAGGCCTGCTGTACTCTACTCCTCCTGTCACTACAAACCGATCTGTCTGTTTTCCTGTCTCAGGCCCTCTGGACTCCTCGGTGGGCGTAGCCAACCGCCTGGCTCCGCCCCTGGTGTGACCATTAAGCCCTCAGGGAGGTGACTAGGTTTTAATGTGGTTGGCTGCTGTTACCGTTTTAGGGGCACAGGTGTTATGCGGGGCCTATCTGTGACTACCTGGCTAGTCCAGGGTGTCACACTCCCCCTTGGTTAACTACAGACCGTCCGCGGGCTGTCCGACCACCACTGTTTATTTTAACTGAAAAAGATAAAAAGAGAAAACACTTACAATTATAATAACATTATTTACATTTTTCAAGTATATGTGAGGTTTCTTCCCTTGCGGGAGGCATTTTGCTTAAACGTTACTAACGGGTAAAAAAACATTTTTATTCAACGGGAACGGGATGGGACAGGGTCCTTTCAGTCACCCACCCAAACAAACCTAGACCTTGGTGCCACCGCCAAGCAACAGTGCGCACCCCTTTTCCCCAGTCCAGGAAACAGGAACGGGTCCGGGTGTTGCCCAAACGGGCCGGGCACAAAGTTCCATACCCGGCAGTCTCCCAGAGGCCCCACGTCCAGGGGACCCCCGACCCGGAGGACCGCCACTGGTTGCATCGGTGACAGGGCCTCGGCCACCACACTCCCGCAGGCTTCGCCTCCAGCCTGCCTCTCCGGAGGCTGCGGGACCCATCCACAAACAGGGTTACTTCGCTGCCGATGCAGCCTTCTCCAGCCACTTTCCCACAGTCCACCACAGGGCAGCACGGGTCCCCAATGCCACATTCACTCACGGTGACACTGTCCAGAAAGACCCCGTCTTCCACTGCCTGCAGTGCGGGTACGGTAACCGGGCTCTGTAACGGGGACTGTCCTTACTCCAACTTAACTGGCTTGTCGTCCTCCACCAGGGGCTCCTACCCCTGATGGCGCCCTCTGGGGCTCCAACCGCAGCGGCGTTCAACAAGTCGGGCAGCTTCTCTTTCCCTTCCACCCAGGGTGCTGGATGGCGTCTCCCGGGGAACTTGGGGACGTTCAACAAAAGATTAAGAGTCTTATTGCTGCAGCAAGTCCTTTAAAACTTGTAACTTTAAAACTTTGGAGGTTAACTTGCAGCGGTTCTCACCATTGCAGGGGACCGCACTGCGCCATCGTCGGACGGGTTATCGAGCTCCACTTCCAGGTGCAATAGGTCCCTAGACTATGGACCTCCATCAGGATCGGCGGTGGGGGCAGTGTAAACGGTACCTCTTCTTCCATGAGTTGCGCTACTCCGGGCTCACTTGTCATGATACTGGCGGGCTCCAGCTCCCAGCTGATGAGGGACGACATGGGGGTCTGCGTGGCTTTGTCGTGGCGCAGCACTGTGGCTGAGACCCTCTGTTCACGGACGCACACCACGGCCACCATCCTCCGGACCTCCGCCTTCCAGTCGAGCACCTGCTGCAGGGTCTTGTGCCCTTACCCGGACACAGAATTGGCCCAGCTCCCGCTCCAACCAAGCAGCGGTTCCCACGGGGAGCTCGTTCGGGTGGTGGTCCTCCGGATCAAAAGCCACTCTGCCTCTGCCGCTTCTGGGTCCCGCCACTCCGGTGACGGGCACCGCTCCGCTTGGCTCCCTGAACGCCGACATCCTTCTCTTCTCCCGTGGTCATCAGCAGCCGCCGATTCACCCGCTCGCCCTTGGTCTTTTCGCGGCCTTCCCTTTTCCAGCCGGACAACTTCACTTTGCGACCTCTCACTTTCTCTGCAAGGCCGCGTTCTCTGGGGGTGGGACTTCCGCTTTCGCGTGCTTTTTGCTGGGAGAAAGACTCTGGCGGCGCCAAAAGATGGCGGCAAGATGGCGGATTCTCCAAATTTCGCAACGGATCACCGCTGACTTCAACATCAAGGCGCACTTCACTAGGTAAGTGAATGGATTCAATCCTGTTCGTGACGCCGTCTTCCCGGCTCCTGCAGGCCAGGCCACCGCCTGCCTCCTAGCCAAGGTGTGCGAGCTACGACCTTCACACCTGTCAGTTTCTACTGCAGACCTATCACCACAGGCCTGCTGCACTCGACTCCTCCTGTCACTACAAACTGATCTGTCTGTTTTCGGCTACTTACACACATCCGGCTGAGCTCTGCGGCTCAATCCGGCTGTGAAACCTATGCAACGGATGCGGCGAAAACACCGCATCCTTTGCATAAGTTTTTACATGCGGCCCGTCCGTTTTTTTCCGATTGCGGCACGCTACTGAGCATGCGCAGTGGAAAAAACCGCATGCGGCGACCGGATGTGTTTTTTTCCGCATCGCGCCGCATCCGGCGTCCATAGGCATGCATTGAAAAATGCGCCGCAGCGGCCGGATGCGGCGCGATGCGTTTTTTTTTTTGCCGGAGCAAAAAACGTTGCAGGGAACGTTCTATCCGGCCGCGGCATCGGCTAAATCTGCCGCATGCGGAAAAAAACGGACCGAACGCAAGCCCCTGCGGCACAATACGGCACTAATGTAAGTCTATGCAAAAAAAACCCGCAACCGGCGTAAAAAAAAACGGTTGCGGTTTTTCTGCAGAACGCCGTATTGTGCTGCAGAGCAAAAAACGGATGTGTGAAAGTAGCCTTCCTGCCTCATGCCCTCTGGACTCCTCGGTGGGCGTAGCCAATCGCCTGGCTTCACCCCCTGGTGTGACCATTAAGCCCTCAGGGAGGTGACTAGGTTTTAATGTGGTTGGCTGCTGTTACCGTTTTAGGGGGACAGGTGTTATGCGGGGCCTATCTGTGACTACCTGGCTAGTCCAGGGCGTCACACTTACATCCCGGACTGGTGCTGCTCTTCCACTCTGAGCGCTGTTTCCCCCGGAAGAACATTGTGGCACTAACAGCTACAGATCACTGGGGGACACTGCACCCCAAGCAGAGGAGCAGCATAAGTTTGGAAGGTTAATTTTTTTTTTCTTTGCATTCAAAGGTGGTCATCCATCAGTGGAGAACCTCATTAAGTTCCTGCAGTAGAGCAGGTTCACTGTCACTTTTTGGGACTTGGTGCCTGTGAAGAGCGGTGTAGCATCGAGGTATGGCGCCAGTTTCCCTAGTACGCCGGCGCCACACGGCGTCCTAGCGCCATGTCCCTGCCCCTCCCCTTACCTTCATATCCATCCACGTGCAGTACTGTCCCCGGCTGACCCCACCCGCAGATGTCCACGTGTGGTGTCTTCAGCTCCTGCCTAGGCCCCAGGCCCTGCAAAAGTGTGGGGTTTCCTGGCCTCCAGCCTAGGGGGCGGGCGCATGCTTCCTGTCTTTTTATTAGGAGCCACATGCAACTTGCTAAGTTGTCCCCGGGGTATGGCTGGGAGGCATCTGGTATAAAAGTTCCTCTTGTCTAATTGGCGTAGCTGAGTAACTGCTTTAGATACAGTAACCTAGCGCTGTGTTGGTCCTGCCATGCTGCTCTGCTCTGGTCTGCCTGTACCTAGCTCATCCTGACTGCTATAGTTTTGGTATGCTGATGTCTGCCCTGGACCTGACCTGTCCATGTGTTCCCCTGGTACCAGTTTGTATCCTGTTCCTGAAGCCCTGCTGTGTCCTGTACCTGTGAATAAAGTTCTGTTTGTGTTTTGAACCTGGAGTCCCTGCTGTACTTGCACCACCACTGTGCCTGCACTTTCCTGTTGCGGTCCAATCCCACTGTGCCTGCACTACCCAGTGGCGGTCCAATACCACCTTTGCCCGCACTAGCCTGTTGCAGTCTAATCTCGCCTGTGCCTGCACTACCCTGTTGCGGTCCAATCCCCCTGGGCGCGCACTACCCCGTTGTGGTCCAATCCCACCTTTTCCCGCACTAGCCTGTTGCGGTCTAATCCCGCATGTGCCTGCACTACCCTGTTGCGGTCTAATCCCGCCTGTGACTGCACTACCCTGTTGCGGTCTAATCCTGCTGGCCTGCACTACCCTGTTGAGATCCAATCTCGCCTGTGCCTGCACCACCTCGCTGTGGTCCAATCCCGCCTGTGCCTGCACTATCTAGCTGCAGTCCAATCCCACCTGTGCCTGCACTACCCTGTTGCGGTCCAATGCCGCACCACCTAGCTGCAGTCCAATACCACCTGGTCTTGCACCACCTAGGTTCGGTCCAATTCCGCTTATGCCTGCACTACCCTGTTTTGGTCCATTCCCGCCTGTGCCTGCACCACCTAGCTGCGGTCCAATCCCACCTGTGCCTGCACCACCTAGCTGCGGTCCAATCCCGCCTGTGCCTGCACCACCTAGCTGCGGTCTAATACTGCCTATGCTTGCACCACGTATCTGTGGTCTAATACTGCCTATGCTTGTGTGTCGCCCTGGACAAGCCAGGGGCCACAGAGAACAACACCAACACACCCCACACTCCCAGCAGGCACATCAAGGTCAGACACAAAACCCTTGCCTTCCTCCAGGGGCTGATGTCCACACCAGGGGGTGGAGCCAGGCGGTTGGTCTCCACCCACCAAGGAGTTCACAGCCCTGGAGGAGGGAAAAGAGTCAGATTAGTTCAGGAGTTGGAGGAGTGAGGAAGTGAAGTGGTACTAGAGCAAACAAACAGTCTGAAGAGCGTCCGGGTGTGTGGCCCGGGCGAGACAGCAAGGTTGGCAGACGGTGGTGACCGTCTGCAGGAGTGGCCGATTGGAGTCTACCGTAAGGACCGCGGATGGGTAGTGGCCCGGTGGTACCGGACCGGTACACAAAGAGAAGCCAGTACCAGTGGCAGGGGCCTTTTGGACCCCGGCAAGGCTAGCAGTCGCCGTGAAGTTGCCGAATCCGTTAGTGAAGGGGACCTCCGGGTTCCCAAACAGTCAAGTCCCGACAGAAGGCAACAGTCCAACCCAGCGAGAGAGACACCGCCACCGCCAAGGCAACCGTTTCTCAGGGCCAGCGCCTGCGGGCAAAAGGGGCTCCTTCGGCCCATATCCAAGTCGGGGAGCGGGTTACCGGTGGGAACCCATCGAAACCGTACAGACAGAGTAGGTGCAGGGAAAAGACAGTCACCGCTAACCTGCAGGGAACAACAACACCGCAGCCGTCCGAGGGACCCGTCCATCCAGCCGCTTGTTTTACCGTGAACTGTGTCATCATCATTGGGCTGAGTGAGTACCTCCGTGCCGTGCGGCACAGCGCTGCCCCTGCGACCCTGCACCTCATCAGGCCCCGCAACCCGCCTGTCATCCATTCCTACCCCATCAACGGGCCCCGGGACAACCAACCCCCTACCCATGGAGGGGAGGATTAAGAACCAAAGCTGCTCCCTGTCACCGCTCCCGGGATCCCCGTCCAGAGCAGCGGTGGTGTCCACACAATCACCACAACCGTGGGTGGCGTCACGGACAATATCCCTAAAACCCAAACCACCCCTTTTCACTCACGGGCGAGGAGCGCCGCTCGAGTCCCCGGGATCCGGCCCATCGCTCGAGCCACCGAGCAGCAGCAGCCGGACCCGAGCAGTGGGAGAGCGCAGCGTCCCCTCCTCCGCCCGCGACACTTGCACCATGTATCTGCGGTCTAATACCGCCTTTGCCTGCAACACCTAGCTGCGGTCCAATTCCACCTGTGCCTGCACCGCCCTCCTGCAGTCTGTGCTTGTACCGCCCTGCTGCGGCCTATGCCTGCACCACCCTGCTGCAGTCTGTGCTTGCACTGCCCTCCTGCGGTCTGTGCCTGCACCGCCCTCCCGCAGTCTGTGCTTGCACCACCCTGCTGCGGTCTGCGCCTGCACCGCCCTCCTGCAGCCTGTGCGTGTCTGTGTTGGTGCTGCCGCTCAAGTGCTGAAGTCCGCTACTGTTGTAATCCGGTGTTCTTCCTGAGTCCGATCACCTGAGTCTGGTATCCTGTCTGTAGTGCGGCTAACCTTGGATCCGGCATATTCAGGGTCCGGCGTATCCAGTTACCGGCCTGTCCTGAGACTCCAGCCTTGCTCGTGTGTTCAGTACCTGGTCCTCACCGTGACTATGAATGGAGTGTCCTTGCTCAATCTTGACTGCTGTTTCATTTAATCAGTGGGTTCTTGACTCCTCTTTTCATGATTGTTAGGGGGCCAGTACGCGGACCCCCAGTGATCAGTAAGGTATAACCTATCCTGTGTATAAGTATCCGTTTCATCATGATACAACCTCTTTCCAGGAGGACTTATCTAGAAGCACCCGGACCAGGCACCATTACTATGAGCAAACAACTGTCATAAAGATATGATGTGATTTGCTGGCTCAGAAAAATAATGCCGCCATATGACTGCCACATTTTTTTTTTTGTTCTACATATAATAGACTGATCTATAAGCCTTTAAAAAGACTACTCGGTTTTGGGGGTATATCAGATTTATAGTTGAACTAGCTGTAGTACCCGGCGTTGCCCGGGATAGTAAAGCGGGCTTTACACGCTGCGATCTCGCTAGCGAGATAGCAAACGATCGTATCCGCCCCTGTCGGTTGTGCGGCACGGGTAAATCGTTGCCCGTGCCGCACAACCTCGCTTAACCCCGTCACACGCACTTACCTGCCCTGCGACGTCGCTCTCGCCGGCGAACCGCCTCCTTTCTAAGGGGGGCGTTTCATGCGGCGTCACAGCGACGTCACACGGCAGCTGTCCAATAGCAGAGGAGGGGCGGAGATGATCGGGACGTAACATCCCGCCCACCTCCTTCCTTCCTCATTGCCGACGGCCGCAGGTAAGGAGATGTTCGTCGCTCATGCAGTGTCACACACAGCGATATGTGCTGCCGCAGGAACGAGGAACAACATCGCTAATAAGCAGAAAACTATTTTTTGTTTCAGGACGACCTCTCCGCGGCAAACTATTTTGACTGCTTTTGCGATCGTTTAAGGTCGCTCATAAGTGTCACACACTGCGATATCGTTAATGACGCCTGATGTGCGTCACAAACACCGTGACCCCGACGATAATTCATTAACGATATCGTAGCGTGTAAAGCCCGCTTAACTGTGTGTCTCTTTCCCTGTCTGTCTCTTTCCGTCTGTCTCTTTCCCTGTCTGTCTCTTGTCTGTGTCTGTGTATCACTTTGTCTGTCTCTACCTGTCTCTGTCTCTTTCCTTGAGTAATATATTGGATCCCAAGCACTCAAAATAGGACAAAGAGAATAAATTCCTCCCTGGCCTCGGTGACGTACCCTTGCAAAGCAAACGCCACATGGTAAAATCCCTTGACGTCTAATTCGTCCCATCCACCCTCCCATCATACGCAAAAACCTTGAAAAAGGCCTAACATAGGCCAAAACGTCGGCTTTTGCTCTATTGTGGTGGCGTTTTCCTTTTGCAAATAGTCCAATAAATTAACACTTTCTTTGCATTTATTCTCTTTGTCCTATTTTGAGTGCTTGGGATCCAATATATTACTCAGCGCTTTCTTTCCCTTAAGCACCTTCCTCCTTAGGCGGTTGAGCCCAGCTCTACCCATATTCTCTGTCT
>NC_134358.1:45730237-45795237 GCF_048569485.1 Anomaloglossus baeobatrachus
AGCAGACTGTCCCCCATAAACATTGCCCGCAGACTGCTCCCCATAAACATTGCCCCAGACTGCTACCCATAAACATTGCCCGCAGACTGCTCCCCATAACCATTGTCAGCAGACTGTTCACCATAAACATTGCCAACAGACTGCCCCCCAAAAACATTGACCGCAGGCTGCTCCCCATAAACATTGCCCCAGACTGCTACCCATAAACATTGCCCGCAGACTGCTCCCCATAACCATTGTCAGCAGACTGTTCACCATAAACATTGCCAACAGACTGCCCCCCAAAAACATTGCCAACAGACTCCTCCCCATAAACATTGCCCCAGACTGCTCCCCATAAACATTGCCCCAGACTGCTACCCATAAACATTGCCAACAGACTCCTCCCCTTAAACATTGCCCGCAGACTGCTCCCCATCAACATTGCCCGCAGACTGCTCCCCATAAACATTGCCCGCAGACTGCTCCCCATAAACATTGCCCGCAGACTGCTCCCCATAACCATTATTAGCAGACTGCTCACCATAAACATTGCCCGCAGACTGCTACCCATAAACATTGGCAACAGACTCCTCCCCATAAACATTGCCCCAGACTGCTCCCCATAAATATTCCCAGAAGACTGCTCCCGATAAACATTGCCCGCAGACTGCTCCCCATAAACATTGCCCCAGACTGCTACCCATAAACATTGCCCGCAGACTGCTCCCCATAAAAATTGCCCGCAGACTGCTACCCATAAACATTGCCCGCAGACTGCTCCCCATAAACATTGCCTGTAGACTGCTCCTCATAAATATCCCCAGAAGACTGCTCCCGATAAACATTGCCCGCAGACTGCTCCCCATAAACATTGCCCCAGACTGCTCCCCATAAACATTGCCCACAGACTGCTCCCCATAAACATTGCCCGCAGACTGCTCCCCATAAACATTACCCCAGACTGCTCCCCATAAACATTGCCCGGAGACTGCTCCCCATCAACATTGCCCGCAGACTGCTCCCCATAAACATTGCCAACAGACTCCTCCCAATAAACATTGCCCGCAGACTGCTCCCCATAAACATCCCCAGCAGACTGTCCCCCATAAACATTGCCCGCAGACTGCTCCCCATCAACATTGCCCGCAGACTGCTCCCCATAAACATTGCCCGCAGACTGCTACCCATAAACATTGCCCGCAGACTGCTCCCCATAAACATTGCCTGCAGACTGCTCCTCATAAATATCCCCAGAAGACTGCTCCCGATAAACATTGCCCGCAGACTGCTCCCCATAAACATTGCCCCAGACTGCTCCCCATAAACATTGCCCACAGACTGCTCCCCATAAACATTGCCCGCAGACTGCTCCCCATAAACATTACCCCAGACTGCTCCCCATAAACATTGCCCGGAGACTGCTCCCCATCAACATTGCCCGCAGACTGCTCCCCATAAACATTGCCCGCAGACTGCTCCCCATAAACATTGCCAACAGACTCCTCCCAATAAATATTGCCCGCAGACTGCTCCCCATAAACATCCTCAGCAGACTGTCCCCCATAAACATTGCCCGCAGACTGCTCCCCATAAACATTGCCCCACACTGCTACCCATAAACATTGCCCGCAGACTGCTCCCCATAACCATTGTCAGCAGACTGTTCACCATAAACATTGCCAACAGACTGCCCCCCAAAAACATTGACCGCAGGCTGCTCCCCATAAACATTGCCCCAGACTGCTACCCATAAACATTGCCCGCAGACTGCTCCCCATAACCATTGTCAGCAGACTGTTCACCATAAACATTGCCAACAGACTGCCCCCCAAAAACATTGACCGTAGGCTGCTCCCCATAAACATTGCCAGCAGACTTCTCCCCATAAACATTGCAAGCAGACTTCTCCCCATAAACATTGCCAACAGACTGCTCTCCATAAACATTGCCAGCAGACTGCTCCCCATAAACATTGCCAACAGACTCCTCCCCATAAACATTGCCCCAGACTGCTCCCCATAAACATTGCCCCAGACTGCTCCACATAAACATTGCCCGCAGACTGCTCCCCATAAACATTGCCAACAGACTCCTCCCCATAAACATTGCCCCAGACTGCTCCCCATAAACATTGCCCCAGACTGCTCCACATAAACATTGCCCGCAGACTGCTCCACATAAACATTGCCCCAGACTGCTCCCCATAAACATTGCCCGCAGACTGCTCCCCATAAACATTGCCCGCAGACTGCTCCCCATAACCATTATTAGCAGACTGCTCACCATAAACATTGCCCGCAGACTGCTACCCATAAACATTGGCAACAGACTCCTCCCCATAAACATTGCCCACAGACTGCTCCCCATAAACATTGCCCGCAGACTGCTCCCCATAAACATTCTCAGCAGACTGCTCCCATAAACATTGTCAGCAGACTGCTTCCCATAACCATTGTCAGCAGACTGCTCACCATAAACATTGCCAACAAACTGCCCCCCATAAACATTGTCAGCAGACTGCTACCCATAAACATTGCCAACAGACTCCTCCCCATAAACATTGCCCGCAGACTGCTCCCCAATAACATTGCCCGCAGACTGCTCCCCATAAACATTGCCAACAGACTCCTCCCCATAAACATTGCCCGCAGACTGCTCCCCATAAACATTGCCCGCAGACTGCTCCCCAATAACATTGCTCGCAGACTCCTCCCCATAAACATTGCCCGCAGACTGCTCCCCATCAACATTGCCCGCAGACTGCTCCCCATAAACATTGCCCGCAGACTGCTCCCCATAAACATTCTCAGAAGACTGCTCCCCATAAACATTGCCCGCAGACTGCTCCCCATAAACATTGCCCGCAGACTGCTCCCCATAACCATTATTAGCAGACTGCTCACCATAAACATTGCCCGCAGACTGCTACCCATAAACATTGGCAACAGACTCCTCCCCATAAACATTGCCAGCAGACTGCTCCCCATAAATATTCCCAGAAGACTGCTCCCGATAAACATTGCCCGCAGACTGCTCCCCATAAACATTGCCCCAGACTGCTACCCATAAACATTGCCCGCAGACTGCTCCCCATATACATTGCCCGCAGACTGCTACCCATAAACATTGCCCGCAGACTGCTCCCCATAAACATTGCCTGCAGACTGCTCCTCATAAATATCCCCAGAAGACTGCTCCCGATAAACATTGCCCGCAGACTGCTCCCCATAAACATTGCCCCAGACTGCTCCCCATAAACATTGCCCACAGACTGCTCCCCATAAACATTGCCCGCAGACTGCTCCCCATAAACATTGCCCACAGACTGCTCCCCATAAACATTGCCCGCAGACTGCTCCCCATAAACATTACCCCAGACTGCTCCCCATAAACATTGCCCGGAGACTGCTCCCCATCAACATTGCCCGCAGACTGCTCCCCATAAACATTGCCAACAGACTCCTCCCAATAAACATTGCCCGCAGACTGCTCCCCATAAACATCCCCAGCAGACTGTCCCCCATAAACATTGCCCGCAGACTGCTCCCCATCAACATTGTCCGCAGACTGCTCCCCATAAACATTGCCCGCAGACTGCTACCCATAAACATTGCCCGCAGACTGCTCCCCATAAACATTGCCTGCAGACTGCTCCTCATAAATATCCCCAGAAGACTGCTCCCGATAAACATTGCCCGCAGACTGCTCCCCATAAACATTGCCCCAGACTGCTCCCCATAAACATTGCCCACAGACTGCTCCCCATAAACATTGCCCGCAGACTGCTCCTGTGAAGCCCCACAAGTGCAGTGTCGGTGCATTACCTTCAGCCTACCACTCGGCTGGATCCTGTCACAGGTAGGAGATCTTCTATTTAGGATTGTCGTGACGCCACTCTCAGAATTGCGGTCAGTGGTGACCGCCACTGCAGATTAAGGGAGGCCTGGGGCTGATGGTGGGTGCAGTCAGTTGTAGTAGCCTCCTGAGAGTGAGGCAAGCCCCAGGACCCTGTGTAGGTGTGTAGAACCACAAGGCGCAGAATAACTCAACACAAGCAGAATGTCTTTCAGGGGTTTTACTCACTGTTGATGGCAGGGTGAGTAACCCGGGCGTAGCTGGGATGAACCAGGCTGGAACCAGGTATCCTTCAGGCTGACTGATGAGGGTGGCTACCGACTCGCCTTCCTTAGCCCTTCTGTGGTTTGTGGTAACCCCGACTTTTAGTCCCTATGGGGGTCACCCAGGGAAGTAACTACTCCCCTCGTTTGTTTGCCGTTTGCTTGTCGCCTGGACCAGATCACTCCAGCTGCTTGCCTCCTGTGAACTATGGGCCCTAACTGTGGCTACGTGGCTGCGGCCTTTGGGGTGTTGTGGCGTGGGCTTTGAGGGCCCCACACCGGCAGGTTTAGCAAGGAAAGGTGGATCTATCCCCGCACCGGGATCTGCCGCCCGTTTGGGCCTGGTACTCCCTGACAGTCTCCGTACTTTCCACTACGCGGCTCTCTCTCCAGCTGTGTGTGGAGTTCGGGCAGCACTACCAGGTGACCGTTCTCCCCCGTCGGTAGTCACTGCGCGGACGCTGTTAGACTGCAACAGCCCCAGGGGTCTGCTCCTGACGTCTGCTCTCCCTGGACTGCACACTAAACCGGCTCACTCGTGGGACCTGCACTGCTGCTCCTGTCTGAGCTCCACTTCCATGCTCCTCACTCCTCCACACTCTGCTTCAGACTGTTTACTCCTCCTTTTCTTTTCCCCTTGTGCCTGCCTACGCCACCTAGCAACCAGGCTCTCTACCACACCCCTTGAGTGGAGATGGAGGCTTCGCCCCCTCCACTCCTCAAGTGGAGGTGAAGGCTTTGCCCCCTCCTGGGATCCCCAGGGGTCCTCTCAAAGGTACATGTGTGAGACCTGATCACTATGCGCCTGTGTAGTCACACCTCGGTCAGCCTTCTGGATTACCTGTATTGTACTGTCCCCAGCATGGGTGCAGTACTCAGTGGTGCCTGACCAGGTCAGGGGCGCCACACTCCCCATAAACATTACCCCAGACTGCTCCCCATAAACATTGCCCAGAGACTGCTCCCCATCAACATTGCCCGCAGACTGCTCCCCATAAACATTGCCCGCAGACTGCTCCCCATAAACATTGCCAACAGACTCCTCCCAATAAATATTGCCCGCAGACTGCTCCCCATAAACATCCTCAGCAGACTGTCCCCCATAAACATTGCCCGCAGACTGCTCCCCATAAACATTGCCCCAGACTGCTACCCATAAACATTGCCCGCAGACTGCTCCCCATAACCATTGTCAGCAGACTGTTCACCATAAACATTGCCAACAGACTGCCCCCCAAAAACATTGACCGTAGGCTGCTCCCCATAAACATTGCCAGCAGACTTCTCCCCATAAACATTGCCAGCAGACTTCTCCCCATAAACATTGCCAACAGACTGCTCTCCATAAACATTGCCAGCAGACTGCTCCCCATAAACATTGCCAACAGACTCCTCCCCATAAACATTGCCCCAGACTGCTCCCCATAAACATTGCCCCAGACTGCTCCACATAAACATTGCCCGCAGACTGCTCCCCATAAACATTGCCAACAGACTCCTCCCCATAAACATTGCCCCAGACTGCTCCGCATAAACATTGCCCCAGACTGCTCCACATAAACATTGCCCGCAGACTGCTCCACATAAACATTGCCCCAGACTGCTCCCCATAAACATTGCCCGCAGACTGCTCCCCATAAACATTGCCCGCAGACTGCTCCCCATAACCATTATTAGCAGACTGCTCACCATAAACATTGCCCGCAGACTGCTACCCATAAACATTGGCAACAGACTCCTCCCCATAAACATTGCCCACAGACTGCTCCCCATAAACATTGCCCGCAGACTGCTCCCCATAAACATTGCCCGCAGACTGCTCCCCATAAACATTCTCAGCAGACTGCTTCCCATAAACATTGTCAGCAGACTGCTCCCCATAAACATTGCCAACAAACTGCCCCCCATAAACATTGTCAGCAGACTGCTACCCATAAACATTGCCAACAGACTCCTCCCCATAAACATTGCCCGCAGACTGCTCCCCAATAACATTGCCCGCAGACTGCTCCCCATAAACATTGCCAACAGACTCCTCCCCATAAACATTGCCCGCAGACTGCTCCCCATAAACATTGCCCGCAGACTGCTCCCCAATAACATTGCTCGCAGACTCCTCCCCATAAACATTGCCAACAGACTCCTCCCCATAAACATTGCCCGCAGACTGCTCCCCATAAACATTGCCAACAGACTCCTCCCCATAAACATTGCCCGCAGACTGCTCACCATAAACATTGCCCGCAGACTGCTCCCCATAAACATTCTCAGCAGACTGCTTCCCATAAACATTGTCAGAAGACTGCTCCCCATAAACATTGCCAACAAACTGCCCCCCATAAACATTGTCAGCAGACTGCTACCCATAAACATTGCCAACAGACTCCTCCCCATAAACATTGCCCGCAGACTGCTCCCCAATAACATTGCCCGCAGACTGCTCCCCATAAACATTGCCAACAGACTCCTCCCCATAAACATTGCCCGCAGACTGCTCCCCATAAACATTGCCCGCAGACTGCTCCCCAATAACATTGCTCGCAGACTCCTCCCCATAAACATTGCCAACAGACTCCTCCCCATAAACATTGCCCGCAGACTGCTCCCCATAAACATTGCCAACAGACTCCTCCCCATAAACATTGCCCGCAGACTGCTCACCATAAACATTGCCTGCAAACTGCTCCCCATAAACATTGCCAGCAGACTGCTTCCCATACACATTGCTAGCAGACTGCTCTCCCTAAAATTTATCAGCAGACTTCTCCCCATAAACATTGTCCGCGGACTGTTCCTGATTAATATTGCCAGAAGTGCACATTGCCAGCAGATTATTCCCCCTGAACATTGCCAACAGTTTGTTCCTGATTATGGGATAGCGGAGAATCGGAGAACATAATCTGTCCCTTAAGCAAGGGGGGGCCCTATGCTAGCCCTAATCTCAGGCATACTCCTGATGGTGGAGAGGCCTGAGTCTCTTTCCTGGCCCTGCTCCTGACCAGTCCTGATCTAATTCCCCCACCCCCCAGTGAGGGACAGGACAGGAGTGTGATGAAAACCACAAATAAAGACAGACAAGGGGAAACCAAACCTCTGTCATGCAGCACTCACACACAAAGGTAAAGACAATAAGAAGTTTAGGAGGAAAAAGAAGAGCAGGAAGAAAGCTACAAAACAATAGGGCTAAACTCCACAACCGCACCAAGCAAAGAGCGCAGCTTTCATCAGTAAGTCTGGGACACCACACCTCAGGGACCAACATAGAATAAACTATAGCTGGCATGGGTGGAAGGTTTCAACCAGCATAAATAGGCGGGGAGCAGATGTGATAGGCCTCCCTACAACAAGTGACGAAAGGTGCAAGCAGTCTATCAGAGATTAACTCTTGCTAGCTTGTCTATGAATCAGCACACAGCAGGTTGACGCCTGAGTCTGCCTGTGTTGATCCCAGATACCAGAGAAACCATCAGGCGGAGTGTCAAAATCTGCATTCTGGACAGCACCTAATGACAGTGCAACGCTCTGTGTGACAGTTCCCCATGAACTTTGCCTGCAGACTGCTTCCCATGAACGATACCAGAAGAACGCTCCAATAAGCATCTTCAGCAGACTACTTGTGACGCCCCTGGACTATCAGGTCATCACAGGGTATTGCACAAGCTGCCCTCCCATGCAGTATTCCGCCTCCCTCTTGGTTCTGGGTCCCTAATCAAATGGTGTTGCCTCCAACAGCAAATCAAATCCTAGATACATCCTGCACCACACCCACCAGACACACCAGTGGACGGCTTGAGTGGAATAGAGTCACCCACCTGGCGGGGTCAGGAAGGGGAGGTGAGGAGTGTAGTCAGTCTGTGAGGAGTTGAGCCTGAGAGTGGAAGGAGAGTTGGGAAGTAGCCCTGGAGTTGTGAGGAGCTCAGAGGAAGTTGGGAGCACGACTCCTGAAGTAACTGCCTAGGTTGCAGACGGTGGTCTGGGCCTAGAGGAGTCGGACCCCCGGTCGCAGGGGATTGTGGCAAGGGGCTGGATCTGTCGAGGAGGACAGCCGGCAGCCAAGCACTATCACCGGTCCGGGACCAAAGGCATGATGGGGTACACGGACCCTAGGTCGGGGAGTAGCGTCAGGCAACCCGACAATTCACCTCAAGAGAACGGAATCTTCACGATCTGTTCCCACCCGCTCCAGAATCGGGGCATTAGCGCAACGAGGGGGATAGTACTTTCTAAATCGAAAACGGTCCAGAAAATCCCAAGTGTGAGCCCTGAGAGCAAGCTCCCATACTTGGCCATAGTGGGTAGTTCCATGCTACCGGACCCACAAGTTGAAGTCAAACTAAGCGCCAGGAGGCAGGTCACGGATCACCAGGCAGCACCATTGGGGACGGGACCCGGACGAGCGCCCCTCAGCGGCAGCGGTACCTAGGGACTTGGTTTACCCGGTTGTCAGTGTCCGCTTATGAACTGAGTGAGTACGAGAGTGACCCCTGCACCCCACGGCACCCCATTACCGAGTTCCAGGGCATCCACCCTACCCGTGGAGGGTTGCAACACCTTGCTGCCCCACTTCATCACCCCGGGTACTCCAAACGGCAGCGGCGGTACTTTCCAAATTACCGTACACCACGGGTGGCATGAGGAACTTCATACCAATTCCCCTGTAAATAAACCCCCCTTACATTTGAGTGGCCGCACGACCCCGACCCCAGGGTCCGGAGACCCTCGAGCCACAGTGAACCCGGATCTGAGCTGCTCGGCTGCTTCCACGAGGGCGGCACACTACCCACAGAAACACTACCAGAAGACTGCTCACAAAAACTTTGTCAGCAGACTCATCCACCATAAATATTGTATATAAATAAATAATGGAGTTTCACTTTCTGATTGATGAGGGGGTCAACCTCTGGGGTAGCCTAACATCCCCTTCACCTTTTTCCCTACGTTGTGGCCTCCCCAGGGGCTATTCATTTGAATGGTGCTGCTTTATTGTTCTCTACATTGCTGGAGAAGAAGAAGCAGCAGCACTGCGCCCCCTTCATTCTCAGGATTGGTGGGGGCTTCAGAGCTTGGCCTGGATTGATCATAATGTGATTTCATAGCATAATAAAGTAAATGGTGAAGATAAGAGTGAGAGAGGTACAGAGAGTTACAGACACACACAGAGGTACAGGTGAGAGAGTTACAGACACACACAGAGGTACAGGTGAGAGAGTTACAGACACACACAGAGGTACAGGTGAGAGAGGTACAGACACACACAGAGGTACAGGTGAGAGAGTTACAGACACACACAGAGGTACAGGTGAGAGAGTTACAGACACACAGAGATACAGGTGAGAGAGGTACAGAGACACACAGAGATACAGGTGAGAGAGGTACAGAGACACACAGAGGTACAGGTGAGAGAGGTACAGAGACACACAGAGGTACAGGGGAGAGAGGTACAGACACACACAGAGGTACAGGTGAGAGAGGTACAGACACACACAGAGGTACAGGTGAGAGAGGTACAGACACACACAGAGGTACAGGTGAGAGAGGTACAAACACACACAGAGGTACAGGTGAGAGAGTTACAGACACACACAGAGGTACAGGTGAGAGAGTTACAGACACACACAGAGGTACAGGTGAGAGAGTTACAGACACACACAGAGGTACAGGTGAGAGAGGTACAGACACACACAGAGATACAGGTGAGAGAGGTACAGAGAGGTACAGAGACACACATAGGTACAGGTGAGAGAGGTACAGACACACACAGAGGTACAGGTGAGAGAGTTACAGACACACACAGAGATACAGGTGAGAGAGTTACAGACACACACAGAGATACAGGTGAGAGAGGTACAGACACACAGAGATACAGGTGAGAGAGGTACAGACACACACAGATACAGGTGAGAGAGGTACAGACACACACAGAGATACAGGTGAGAGAGTTACAGACACACATAGAGATACAGGTGAGAGAGGTACAGACACACAGAGATACAGGTGAGAGAGGTACAGACACACACAGAGGTACAGGTGAGAGAGGTACAGACACACACAGAGGTACAGGTGAGAGAGGTACAGACACACACAGAGGTACAGGTGAGAGAGTTACAGACACACACAGAGATACAGGTGAGAGAGGTACAGACACACACAGAGATACAGGTGAGAGAGTTACAGACACACACAGAGGTACAGGTGAGAGAGTTACAGACACACACAGAGATACAGGTGAGAGAGGTACAGACACACACAGAGGTACAGGTGAGAGAGGTACAGACACACACAGAGGTACAGGTGAGAGAGTTACAGACACACACAGAGATACAGGTGAGAGAGGTACAGACACACAGAGATACAGGTGAGAGAGGTACAGACACACACAGAGGTACAGGTGAGAGAGGTACAGACACACACAGAGGTACAGGTGAGAGAGGTACAGACACACACAGAGGTACAGGTGAGAGAGGTACAGACACACACAGAGGTACAGGTGAGAGAGTTACAGACACACACAGAGATACAGGTGAGAGAGGTACAGACACACACAGAGGTACAGGTGAGAGAGGTACAGACACACACAGAGGTACAGGTGAGAGAGTTACAGACACACACAGAGGTACAGGTGAGAGAGTTACAGACACACAGAGATACAGGTGAGAGAGGTACAGAGACACACAGAGATACAGGTGAGAGAGGTACAGAGACACACAGAGGTACAGGTGAGAGAGGTACAGAGACACACAGAGGTACAGGGGAGAGAGGTACAGACACACACAGAGGTACAGGTGAGAGAGGTACAGACACACACAGAGGTACAGGTGAGAGAGGTACAGACACACACAGAGGTACAGGTGAGAGAGGTACAAACACACACAGAGGTACAGGTGAGAGAGTTACAGACACACACAGAGGTACAGGTGAGAGAGTTACAGACACACACAGAGGTACAGGTGAGAGAGTTACAGACACACACAGAGGTACAGGTGAGAGAGGTACAGACACACACAGAGATACAGGTGAGAGAGGTACAGAGAGGTACAGAGACACACATAGGTACAGGTGAGAGAGGTACAGACACACACAGAGGTACAGGTGAGAGAGTTACAGACACACACAGAGATACAGGTGAGAGAGTTACAGACACACACAGAGATACAGGTGAGAGAGGTACAGACACACAGAGATACAGGTGAGAGAGGTACAGACACACACAGATACAGGTGAGAGAGGTACAGACACACACAGAGATACAGGTGAGAGAGTTACAGACACACATAGAGATACAGGTGAGAGAGGTACAGACACACAGAGATACAGGTGAGAGAGGTACAGACACACACAGAGGTACAGGTGAGAGAGGTACAGACACACACAGAGGTACAGGTGAGAGAGGTACAGACACACACAGAGGTACAGGTGAGAGAGTTACAGACACACACAGAGATACAGGTGAGAGAGGTACAGACACACACAGAGATACAGGTGAGAGAGTTACAGACACACACAGAGGTACAGGTGAGAGAGTTACAGACACACACAGAGATACAGGTGAGAGAGGTACAGACACACACAGAGGTACAGGTGAGAGAGGTACAGACACACACAGAGGTACAGGTGAGAGAGTTACAGACACACACAGAGATACAGGTGAGAGAGGTACAGACACACAGAGATACAGGTGAGAGAGGTACAGACACACACAGAGGTACAGGTGAGAGAGGTACAGACACACACAGAGGTACAGGTGAGAGAGGTACAGACACACACAGAGGTACAGGTGAGAGAGGTACAGACACACACAGAGGTACAGGTGAGAGAGTTACAGACACACACAGAGATACAGGTGAGAGAGGTACAGACACACACAGAGATACAGGTGAGAGAGTTACAGACACACACAGAGGTACAGGTGAGAGAGTTACAGACACACACAGAGATACAGGTGAGAGAGGTACAGACACACACAGAGGTACAGGTGAGAGAGGTACAGACACACACAGAGGTACAGGTGAGAGAGTTACAGACACACACAGAGATACAGGTGAGAGAGGTACAGACACACAGAGATACAGGTGAGAGAGGTACAGACACACACAGAGGTACAGGTGAGAGAGGTACAGACACACACAGAGGTACAGGTGAGAGAGGTACAGACACACACAGAGGTACAGGTGAGAGAGTTACAGACACACACAGAGATACAGGTGAGAGAGTTACAGACACACACAGAGATACAGGTGAGAGAGTTACAGACACACACAGAGATACAGGTGAGAGAGGTACAGACACACACAGAGATACAGGTGAGAGAGTTACAGACACACACAGAGATACAGGTGAGAGAGGTACAGACACACACAGAGATACAGGTGAGAGAGTTACAGACACACACAGAGGTACAGGTGAGAGAGTTACAGACACACACAGAGGTACAGGTGAGAGAGGTACAGACACACACAAAGGTACAGGTGAGAGAGGTACAGACACACACAGAGGTCTGCTGCTGCTTTCTAGTAAGTGTTTTATCTCACCCCACACCAGGAATCACAGCTACACTGCTCAGTACCATATAACAGCCACCTTTCTGCTTCTGTTAGTTCTGATCATGAGTTGCATTGGAGAGCAGGAATCTCTCATGTTTCTGTGTGTGCTGTGTATGGGAGACATCATTGCAGCTTGTCACCTCCCACCAGCTCAGAGACAACTGAAAATTTGAGATAAAAGACTGAAGAAGGGAAAACTATTGAACATGCAGGACAAAATTCATATAATGGGCAAAAAGAGTGTTCTTCCTCACGTACACACACTGGACAACGTATTCTTAAAGGCTCGTCATGAAACAACCGCTTATATTAAGCTTTGCCCATGGTCTAAAGAGACCTCCTCACTGCGGGTCTCTGGGGGCTGCGGGACACGAATAGCAGGGGATGTCAGAATATTCCTGAGACTTGGCATCGCTGCAGAATATCTCTGGCACTGCGCTCAGGTACTTGACACTCCAGTCAGCACTGCAGAAATGGACTTTGTACAATATCACTGTTATTTGGCATCATTCACACTGACATCCTCCGACTCCTTGTTTGTGTTATTTATTGGTTGTAAATCATTAGTGAATGTTAAGGTTCAAACATTGCGTATTTGTAGCGGGGTTCTTTTCTGCACCAAAAAAAAAGAATACCCTCATTTTTAGATTTTTCCATGCGTTTTCACAGAGTTTTTACTAAGTTTTTCACCCATTCATTTGAATGACTTAGAATCGCTGCTAATAATAGTGTGAAAGTATTGGCACCGGGCAACAACTACATCAGGGTTCACAATACACATGGGAAAAAAAAAAACGTGTGGCGGAGAGTTCAGAAACCGCATTGATTTTTCTGATATTGTAAAACACTGCATAATAATAATAATAATAATAATAATAATAATAATAATTAATATTAAAAATACAAATACAAATAATAATAATAATGATACAAATAATATTAATAGTAAAAATAATAATACAAATAATAATAGTAAATATACAAATAATAATACAAATAATACTAAATATAATAATAATACAAATAATAATAATAGTAAAATTAATACAAATAATACAAATAATAATATTACAAATAATTATAGTAATAATAATAATACAAATAATAATAATACAAATAATATTAATAGTAAAAATAATAATACAAATAGTTATAATAGTAAATATAATACAAATAATAATACACATAATAGTAAATATAATAATAATACACATAATAATATTATAAATAATAATAATAATAATACAAATAATAAGCGCTGCTAATAATAGTGTGAAAGTATTGGCATGGGGCAACAACAACACAGCAGGGTTCACAATACACATGGGGAAAAAAAGGGTGACGGAGAGTTCAGAAATCGCATTGATTTTGCTGATATTGTAAAACACTGCATAATAATAATAATAGTAATAATATTACAAATAATAATAGTAATAATAATAATACAAATAATATTAATAGTAAAAATAATAATAATAATACAAATAATAATAGTAGTAGTAAAATAATACAAATAATAATATTTCAAATAATGATAGTAATAATAATAATAATAATAGTATTAATTATAATACTATAAATAATAGTAAAAATAATAATAATGCAAATAATAATAACAATAATAGAAATAATAATAGTAAACATAATAATATAAATAATAGTAGTAAAAATAATAATAGTAATAATAATGACAATAAAAATACTAAAAATAAAAATAATAATAGTACACAAAATAGTACATAAAAATGCTATAAAAACCTCACATGTGTACATGTTCTAACGAGGGAACTTGTCAGTTTGTTTTTAAACCCTAATCTAAAACATCACTTTAATTTATGATATAAACTTACATTTTTTCTAAAATGTTCTTAACTCCTTTACAACCAAAGACATCCTTAGTTACCTCCCTCCAGTTACCATGGGCTCCAGCAGTGAGCTTGCGGTATTTCCGGCACATATGAGGCTAACAGGCGCAGGTGAATCGTAGATCCACCTGCGCCTGTTAAATCTCTTAGATCACGCTGTCAAACTCTGACAGTGCGTTTTCAAGGGCCGTGGTGTGGATTGCGCTGTTCCCGCCACCATTGGTGGCCCTGTGATGCGATCATGGGGCGCCAATGCGATACCACGACAGCATGTTACCATGTTGCTGTCATGACTCACTTCCTGTGAGAGTCAGCAAAGCAGTGCCAGCACTCACAGGAGATCAGCATTTCAACTGATCAGAGCTGTACTGAAGCATCACTCTAAACAGCACAAGCGATCGCAGTTTAGAGTACACAGTCATAAAGTCCGCTAGGGAAACTACTAAAATAAATAATCTAAAAAAAAAGTTTAAAAAAATCTAAAAACATAAAAACTCTTAGGCCGGCTTCTCACTTGCGATTTTCTCGCAGTAGTGCAATGCGAGAAATTCTCGCATTGCACTCGGACACATGTTATTCAATGATTTAGCGCTCATCTGCGATTTTTTTTCTCAGTCCAAATCAGACTGAGAAAAAAATCGCAGCAGGCTACAATTTGTAGAATTTCTCACACGAGTCTCTCCAATGCAACTCTATGGGAGCGTGAAAAAAAAAAACATGTCACACGGACCGGCACTCACACCATCCTAGTGACATCCATTTTTCTAAATACATTAATCACGTTTCTCAAAACACTGGAAATGAGTGAGGTGTCACAATGTCGGTCAATTATAGAGATTGACCGACATTGTGAGACCTCACTCATTTCCAATGTTTTGAGAAACATGCGATTAATGTCAGTCGGTCTCTCCCTCTCGGTCTCTATTCTCTCTCTGTCGGTCGGTCTGTCGGTTGGTCTCTCTCTCTGTCGGTCTCTCTCTCTCTCTGTCCATGTCGGTCTATCCCCCCCTCTCTCATACTCACCGATCCCCGATCACCGGCGGAGGGAACAGAAGGTAAGGTGAACATAATATGTGTTCCTTCTGTTCCATCGCTGGTCTCCTGGATCTTACTGTTCGCTGGTACAGGATGTGTATCTGTAACCATCACGACGAGGGTGGACCTTCCCCTGACAGCTGCTTCTCAAAGGCAGTGCGCTGGCCAATCAGAGGCAAGCGGCTCCTGCGTTTGACATCAGCGCGGTGGGAGCGGACGCTCCGGCATCGGTCTCGATGGTTACCCGATACACATCCTGTACCGGCGAACTACAAGTTCCAGGAGGCCGGCGATGGAACAGAAGGTAAGGTGATCATAATATGTGCGTGCGTGTTTGTGCGCGTTTCTGCGTGTTTGTGTGTGTTTGTGCGGAGTGCAAGTGCGGCTCAGAGTGCGGTGGAAGTACGGAACCGGAAGTGTGTGCGGTGAGTATTTTGCTCGTACGGCAAAGCTTGCTCGTAAACTGAGTTACAAATTTACAGAAAGCTTTGCTCGTTAGGTGAAATACTCGCTAATTGGGTTACTCGTTAAGCGAGGTTCCGCTGTATTATTATAATTACTTCATTACCTTAATCTACACAAAAATAACTTTTTAAAATGTTGTGAGCTATATGGAAATTATCATTGACACGGCATCTGGGAGGGGGGACAAAATCAGAACATGTCCAACTTACAGGATGACAGGGATGTCACAGTACAAGGTGTAGCAAAGCCAGGTAGGACTGGCTTAATTCCTAGCACTGCAGGTCCTAATTAGGTGTGTGGCGCCCTGGACAAGCCAGGGGCCACAGAGAACAACACCATCACACCCCACACTCCCGGTCAGGCACACCGAAGTCAGACACAAAACCCTTGTTGCCTTCCTCCAGGGGCTGATGATCACACCAGGGGGTGGGCCAGGCGGTTGGTCCCGCCCACCGAGGAGTTCACAGTTCTGGAGGCGGGAAAAGCAGACAGTTTATTTTTGGAGATGGAAGTGAGAGAAAGGAGAAGTGGTAGTGGAGCAACTAACTGACAGCGTCCGGGTGTGTGGCCCGGGCGGTACAGCAAGGTTGACAGACGGTGGTGACCGTCTGCAGGAGTGGCCTATCAGAGCTTTCCGTAAAGACCGTGGACGGGCGGTGGCCCGGCGGTACCAGACCGGTACGCGAAGAGAAGCCAGCACCATCTGGCAGGGGCTTACGGACCCCGGCAAGGCTAGGAGTCGCTGTGAATTTGCCGAATTCGTTAGTGAAGGGAACCTCCTGGGTTTCCCAACAGCCAAGTCCCGACAGAAGGCAACAGTCCAACCAACAGAGGGAGACACCGCCACCGCCAAGGCAACCGTTTCTCAGGGCCAGAGCCTGGGGGCAAAAAGGGGCTCCTCCAGCCCATATCCAAGCTGAGGAGCGGGTTACCGGTGGGAACCCATCGGAACCATCTACCGTACATAGGTGCAGGGAAAGGCAGTCACCATCAACCTGCCGGGAGGAACAACACCGCAGCCGCCCGTGGGACCCGTCCATCCAGCCGAGTGTTTTACCGAGAACTGTGTCCTCATCATTGGGCTGAGTGAGTACCACCGTGCTGTGCGGCACAGCGCTGCCCCCGCGACCCTGCACCTCACCAGGCCCCGTATCCCACCTGCCATCCATCCCTACCCCATCACCGGGCCCCGGGACAACCAACCCCCCTACCCACGGAGGGGAGAACTAACAACAAAGCTGCTCCCTGTCACCGCTCCCGGGATCCCCGTCCAGAGCAGCGGTGGTGTCACCAAAATCACCACAACCGTGGGTGGCGTCACGGACAATAAATTTCCACCATCAACCCCCTTTTCACTCATGGGCGAGGAACGCCGCTCGAGTCCCCGGGATCCGGCCCACCGCTCGAGCCACCACCGAGCAGCGGCAGTCGCAGCAGCAGCGGCCAGACCCGATCAGTGGGAGAGCGTAGCGTCCCCTCCTCCGCCCGCGACAACTTGGCGTCACGAACAGGATCCTACCGCTCTGCCGTCGGGTAGAGGTGCGCCTTGTTATTGCCGGAGGTGTCCGGCTGAAAATTTGCCGAAGCCGCCATCATTGGCGCGAAATGTTCCCGCTCGAGCGTCTCCTCGAGCAGTGGAGGCGCGAAGGCCAAAACCCCGCCCCTATAGAGGAGGAGCCGGAAAGAGACTAAGGGGGACTGATGGCATCTGGCCGCATGTAGCACGCGGCTGTGGAAGCGGGGACGCCAGGACCCTGCGGCCATTTACTGGTTCCTGGAAGAGGCCGCTGCTAAAGATGCTGAGTCCGACCAACAACACCGTGGTCCCCGCGCCCGACACGGCGGCGTGGGTGGAAGTCTGGACCGTCCAGCTAAGCAGCCGTCTGCAGCTCTGCATGTAGCTCCTCTTGGAGGAGTGGGAGGCCGACATGGCGGAAGTGGTGGCGGCCATACGGAGACACGAGGTGGAGGGAGTCTTGGAAGGGAGGGTAAGTGACCCACGCCCCTGTACCCCTAGTGGGTCGGTCATCGCGGCTGAGGGACCCGGTCCATACCTGCTCGCCCTGCTACCTCCCCCGCTACCTGTGTTGGCTGCTGCTGCCTCGCCACTAGGCCCGCTACCACCACCACCGGTAGCAGTACCCTGCCAATCCGCCCCGGCGGACCGACCTGCAGCAGAAGCCCGTGACCACCCTGATACGCTTCCATGGAAGAAGCCGAAGGCTGAGCCCGTCAGCAAAGATGCACCGGAGGCACGGCGGGGATGCAGCTGCCAGGAGGCAGAGCAGGCCATGTCACAGCGTGGTCCCTCATTACCGAAGGTACCGGTCGTAGCCGGCACGGGGGGACTCTGGCTGGGCCCATCCCCCACACCGCCTGAACCGGAGCAAGCAGAAAGTGCTCCGCACCGGGAGCGGCAGCGAAGGCAGCTGCGCCGCGGGATTGCTGAGTAAGGGCAGCGGAGTGCCGTTGCAATTGTTCCCCGTTGGGACCACCAGTGTGTGTTAAAAATATTGTTTGAAGTTAAAATGAATGATAAGTAAATGATACCGTGAAGATTCACCTGATTCAACCCTGATTTGAAACCGGTTGTTGCCGGCACCGTTGTCCCCGTGGGGACCGTTTGAAAAGTTGTTGCATAAGGAACTCCTTATGGACAAGCCTGAGAACTTGCAGGGCAACCACAAACTTAGTGGCATGTAAATAAAATTGTTTCATGGCTTCCACCGTTACCGCCTCCGGAGAGGCAGATTGGAGGAAGGGCCCACAGTGGAGCAGGCTGGGGCCCAGCCACCACCGGAACTGGTGGCGATCCTCTGGGGGTTTCAGGGGTTCCCCATGGACGTGGGTCCCCTGAAAAGGACAGAACCCGCTCGGGCAACTTGTGCAGGACTGGGGTCAAGGGGTGCTGCCCGTTTGCTTAGGGGCAGCATCAGGGCCAGGTTGCTTGGGTGGGAGAGAGCCGAAGCCGTAACCGTTTGCAACCGTTTAAGTAAGAGTACCTCCCGATGTGGGAAGATGTTGTTATAAATGTAATCTGTGTTTTACCGTTTTTCTATTTTTCAGTTGTGAAAATAAAGCCGGTGATGGACGGGCAGCCCGCGGACGGTCTGCATTTAACTAAGGGGGAATGTGGAGCCCTGGACAAGCCAGGGGCCACAGAGAACAACACCATCACACCCCACACTCCCGGTCAGGCACACCGAAGTCAGACACAAAACCCTTGTTGCCTTCCTCCAAGGGCTGATGATCACAACAGGGGATGGGCCAGGCGGTTGGTCCCGCCTACCGAGGAGTTCACAGTCCTGGAGGCGGGAAAAGCAGACAGTTTAGTTTTGGAGGAGGAAGGAGAAGTGGTAGTGGAGCAACTAACTGACAGCGTCCGGGTGTGTGGCCCGGGCGGTACAGCAAGGTTGGCAGATGATGGTGACCGTCTGCAGGAGTGGCCTATCAGAGCTTTCCGTAAAGACCGTGGACGGGCGGTGGCCCGGCGGTACCGGACCGGTATGCGAAGAGAAGCCAGCACCATCTGGCAGGGGCTTACGGACCCCGGCAAGGCTAGGGGTTGCCATGAATTTGCCGAATTCGTTAGTGAAGGGAACCTCCTGGGTTTCCCAACAGCCAAGTCCCGACAGAAGGCAACAGTCCAACCAAAAGAGGGAGACACCGCCACCGCCAAGGCAACCGTTTCTCAGGGCCAGAGCCTGGGGGCAAAAAGGGGCTCCTCCAGCCCACATCCAAGCTGGGGAGCGGGTTACCGGTGGGAACCCATCGGAACCATCTACCGTACATAGGTGCAGGGAAAGGCAGTCACCATCAACCTGCCGGGAGAAACAACACCGCAGCCATCTGTGGGACCCGTCCATCCAGCCGAGTGTTTTACCGAGAACTGTGTCCTCATCATTGGGCTGAGTGAGTACCACCGTGCCGTGCGGCACAGCAATGCCCCCGCGACCCTGCACCTCACCAGGCCCCGTAACCCGCCTGCCATCCATCCCTACCCCATCACCGGGCCCCGGGACTACCAACCCCCTACCCACGGAGGGGAGAACTAACAACAACGCCGCTCCCTGTCACCGTTCCCGGGATCCCCGTTTAGAGCAGCGGTGGGGTCACCAATATCACCACAACCGTGGGTGGCGTCACAGACAATAAATCTCCACAATCAACCCCCTTTTCACTCACGGGCGAGGAGCGCCGCTCGAGTCCCCGGGATCCGGCCCACCGCTCGAGCCACCACCGAGCAGCGGCAGCCGCAGCAGCAGCGGCCGGACCCGAGCAGTGGGAGAGCGCAGCGTCCCCTCCTCCGCCCGCGACAGGTGCACCTGGAAAGCTGTGTCTAGAGAGCCAGGCTGGGTGGTCTGAGTCTGCGCGGATTGAGCAGAGTGCAGTGTGTGGAAACTGTTGAGTGACCAGGCTGTGTAGTGTGAGCTGTGCATGAGGTTGAACACTTCTGTTGGTGCTGGAAGTCCAGACACCAAGGCTGCAGGGGACACCGAGACTAGTCAGACTGTACTTCTTATTTATGGAAAGTGTGCTCCTGGACTGTAAACTGTTCAGGTGACAAATAAGTGTCTGCTGAATTAACTGTTTATTTGCTGCTATACTTTTGTACCCAGAGGAGGCTGTTTTCCTGGCTGTTGATTCCCTTTGAGTTTTATGAAATCAAACTGCACATTTGGATGAAATCACTCTGTATGTGTGAATGCGACCTGAGAGCGTGAATCCCTACAAATGGTGTTTGACTGCGGGTCAGAAGTCCCAAAAAACACAAGTGATTACAGATTAAACACTCTGTGTCTGTTACGTCACCACCGGAGTCCGCTCCAGTGACTTCTGCTCCGATCGCCAGGTTATGCCGTGTTCCTGCCGTGGATGGTGCTGGTGATGGGAGAGGAGTCAATGCCAGCGGCACCGGTGGGCGCAGGCTCCGATCATCCACTGGGCTGGGTTATCTTGGGATCTGCAGTACCACTGGCTGACTGTGGGTGGCGTGTGTCTTCCAGCTGAAGTTGCCAGCGTTCAGCTACAGCCAATGGGAAGACACCACACCGTTCTTATTCCCCCTCCTGTCACATGACCACTGCCAGAGATAGTTCTGATTTCCTGGCTCCTGGTCTGCCCTATTTTGTTTAGTGATTCCTGTGTGCTGACTTCTGCATGTTTTCTGACTACCCTTCTGCCTGCTGTTTTTGTACCTCGCTGCCCGATCCGGATTTGACCTCTGCTACGTTTTCAGATTACGTCCTTGTCTGTCGATTCTGTCCCTGTTCTGCTATTCCTGGTTTGACCCTGCCTGATGACTACTCTCATCGGACTGTAGCCTTCCACAGGTAGTGATCTCCAGGGCCCTGTGTAATTCCAAATCCCTGTATAGGGGTTAAAGGGTTTCAGGGTTCTGGGGGTCCTGCTTGGTGAGTGGCTTCCCTCTAGTCTGTCCATTACATCCCACCTGAGTCTGTTGATCCAGGCAGGCGTTACAGTGTCCTGGGTACAAGCAGCCCTGCCCCTGAGCCTGTTTTCACCTTCACCAAAGTAGAGACGAGGCACTCCTAAATAGCTGCAATGTGTTTTTATTCATGTGGTTCAATAATGTGCATAAAAAGAACGTTTTGGTCCCTCTGGACCTTCTTCAGTTGCACTGTATACAAGACAATATACAATTTCAGTGAATACATAAACAATACATAATATACAATACAAAGAAAAAGAAGCAAATACCAAAAAAATATTATTAGTAAACAATAAAGGTGTATGTTTATACATATTTACAAATAAATAATCAAATGTCAATCTGCATTATAAGACCCAAGGAAAAGAAGGGGCAGAAAGGTATAGGATACAAGAGGGCCTTGGAACCTATTGAGTTCACCCTGTGAGACTGTGACCAGGGTTATCTATGACGGCCGGTATGTCTCGCCCCGGTTGTGCTCACTCCATGATAGAAAGTAGATCCACTCTAGGGTTAATGCTGTTTCCCTACAGGCTGAAGGAAGGGTTAAATAGAATCAGGAACAAGGGCAGGTGTGCCGGGTGTGAGGGAGTGAACAGAACTCCCTGAGTTCTCTGCTGGAGAGGCACATGTATTTTGTTGTGGACTTTTGTTTGGACATTAAAACCGTGTGCTGTGAACCTTAATGCCTGGATCCCGTGTCTTCTGCTGCGCAGCCGACCATGCTACCTCACATATGGTGGAGAATCGGCGGGCATGACAGCCGGTGAGGTGTAGCATCCATCCCTGGTGACCCGGTAGCACATGTCCTGGATTCGAGCGGCTATACTACAGCCCAAACCCGGCGATGTCATGGAGGACATACTAAGGCAGCAGCAACAGACTAATGCACAGCTACAAGAGGCTAATGCACAGCAGCAACAGACCAATGCACACCTGCTCCGGGCGTTGGAACGTCAGCAGCAATCCTTGCAAATGCAGGAAAAAAGGCACCAAGAACAGATGGTTCTCCTGGCCAAGTCGATCCGTGCCGGACCGGCAGCAACAACCCCGGGACCGGGTGACGACGGCAGCGTCCGGAAAGCGGTGAGACAAGCGTTGCAAAAGATGACCCCGGGTGATGATGTGGAAGCGTTCCTGGCGGTGTTTGAGCTGGTGGCCGAGCGGGAAAAGCTGCCGACCCCCCAGTGGGCTGAGGTATTGTCGCCCTATCTGACGGGGGAACCCCAAAAAGCGTACCTGGACCTCTGTACCGAGGACGCCATTGACTATGTGACCCTGAAAGCCGAAATACTGGCTTGGTTGGGGGTGAATACCTATGTACGGGCTCAGCGGGTAAATCAGTGGTTCTATGAGGAAGCCAAACCCGTACGCTCCCAGGCCTATGACTTTTTGCATCTTGTAAAAAAGTGGTTGCAGCCTGACACTCTGAGCCCGGCGCAAATAGTGGAAAGGGTAGTAGTGGATCGTTTTGTGCGCACTTTACCCGTCACCGTTCAACGGTGGGTAGGACAGGTTGACCCGAGTACCCTGGACCAATTAGTGTCCCTGGTAGAGCGGCATGTGGCTACGCAGGACTTGATACGGGACACTGAGACTTTGCGTACCGCCCGTCGGTCCGGCCCCTCCAAGCCTAGGGCCAAGGACCCACCGCTGACAACGGTGCAGGAGTCCCCTACCGTCCCGTCTGAGGCCGCGGCCGCCATTCCTGAGGTCCGGAAGGTTCTGTACCCTAAACGACAACCCGTCAAGGGGGTTTCCGTCCCCATTAGATGTTGGCGGTGCCAGCGGGTGGGACATATGGAAGCCCAGTGTCCACTCACCACGGAGCCCATGGATTGTGGGGTTACCCGGCGGGGTTCAATGTATGCTCAGGTGGTGTGTACCGCTGACCTGGTCTCCCCAGAGACGGAGCCCCACTTGTTCCAAATACAGGTGAATGGATGTCCGGTTACAGGATTGTTGGATTCCGGAAGCTTAGTGACCCTTGTGCGATCCACCTTCAGGGCTAAAGTAAAGGCCACAGGACGTACCGTGGGGGTGGTTTGCATACATGGGGACCGCCGCGACTATCCCACGGGGATTGTCACCATCACAGCACCTTGCGGTCAGGTGCAACATGAGGTGGGACTTCTTAACACTCTTCCTTATGACGTGATCCTAGGAAGGGATCTGCCCTATTTTTGGACTTTATGGAGGGGACCCCCTAAGTGCCCTCAGTTATTGGTCAGTCCGGGACCTGAGCCCTACAATCCTGAATCCGGGACGCCTGCCGTAGGGGTCACCATGATAGGGACAGAGTGTGAACCCGATAGGTCACCCCTAGAGGTATTGGCAGGAGAGGCTGAGATGGTCGAGCCCATCCCGGAGTTGGAGGCATCCCCGGATACGTTTGGGACAGCCCAACTCCAGGACCCTACGTTAATACATGCCCGGAGTCGGGTGACAGTAGTTGACGGGGTGGCACAGCTGCCCGGTGCCCAAGTAAGGTACCCCCATTTCGCTCTTAAGCAGGATTTACTCTACCGGGTAGATGAAATACGGGGCGTGGGGGTAGAACAGTTGGTGGTGCCCCAGCCGCATCGCCGGCGGGTCCTCGACTTGGCTCATAAACACCTGATGAGTGGCCACCTAGGGGTCAAGAAAACGCAGGAGCGAATATTGCAAAGGTTCTATTGGCGCGGGGTCTTTGGGGAGGTAAAACGGTTCTGCGAAACCTGCCCGGAGTGTCAGCTTACCGCACCCCTGACCCATTTTCGCAGTCCGTTGGTACCGTTACCCATTATAGAAGTCCCTTTTGAACGGATAGGGATGGATCTGGTGGGGCCCCTCGTAAAGTCCGCTCGAGGGCACCAACACATCCTAGTGATCGTTGACTATGCCACCCGGTATCCCGAGGCGATACCTCTCAGACATACTGCAGCAAAGCTTATAGCTCGAGAGTTGTTTGCTGTGTTCTGCCGGGTGGGGTTGCCCAAGGAGATCCTTACGGATCAGGGGACCCCATTCATGTCTAAAGTGACCAAAGAGCTATGCCGGCTACTCCAGATCAAGCAGTTGCGTACGTCTGTGTATCATCCTCAAACGGACGGTTTAGTCGAGCGTTTCAATAAAACCCTGAAAACCATGCTCAAAAGGGTGATTTCAAAAGACGGGAAAGACTGGGATATGATGCTTCCCTATTTGATGTTTGCCATACGAGAGGTGCCACAGGCATCCACGGGGTTTTCGCCTTTTGAATTGTTATACGGGTGACATCCCCGGGGATTGTTGGACCTGGCAAAGGAAACATGGGAGCAAGAGCCCACCCCCCATAAAAGTGTGATTGAACACATTTTGGGTATGCAGAACCGCATAAGCGCGGTCATGCCAATTGTGAAGGAGCATTTACAGGAGGCTCAGGCCGCGCAAAGCGGCCGCTACAATAGACAAGCCACCATTCGGACCTTTAAACCCAGGGATCGGGTGTTGGTATTAATCCCCACGGCGGAGAGTAAATTCCTGGCTCAGTGGCAGTTCAGCAGAACCCCGATGTCTTCTCCGAGCTGCCCGGTTGGACCAGTCTGATACGACATGATATTGTCACCGAGCCCCACCTGAAGGTACGCCTGAAGTCATACCGGGTACCGGAGGCTCGACGACAAGCCATATCGGAGGAAGTAAAGACAATGTTACGCCTGGGGGTCATCGAAAAATCCCGGAGTGAATGGGCTAGTCCGATTGTCCTAATACCAAAACCCGATGGCTCCTTAAGGTTCTGCAATGACTTTAGGAGATTGAACGAAATATCCAAGTTCGATCTCTACCCCATGCCCCGGGTGGATGAGCTGATTGATAGGCTGGGACAGGCGCGATATTTTACCACGCTCGACCTGACCAAGGGGTACTGGCAGGTGCCACTAACGGAGTCCGCCAAGGAAAAAAACGCTTTTGTTACGCCGGAGGGTCTCTTCCACTATGTTGTCTTGCCTTTTGGGTTACATGGCGCTCCGGCCACGTTCCAGAGGTTGATGGACTTAGTGCTGGAACCCCACCAGGCGTATGCATCAGCGTACCTGGATGACATCATTATTTACAGCTCCGATTGGCAGACCCACTTGGAACAGGTACAAGCGGTGGTGGACGCGCTTCGAACAGCCGGATTGACAGCCAATCCCAAGAAATGTGCATTGGGACTCACGGAAGCCCGCTATTTGGGCTACGTGATAGGCCAAGGAGTTATTAAGCCCCAAATTAACAAGGTTGAGGCGATCCAGAAGTGGCCTAGACCCCTGACCATGAAGCAGGTTAGGGCCTTCCTGGGTATCGTGGGGTACTACAGGAGGTTTGTAAAGGATTTTGCGGGACTATCAGCCCCCTTGACGGACCTTCTCAAAGGCAAGAAGTCCGTCATGGTGCGCTGGACTCCGCAGGCCGAGGACTCCTTCCGGGCCCTGAAGGAGGTCCTGTGCGGACAGCCCGTTCTTGTACACCCTGATTTCCGGAAGGAGTTCATAGTACAGACTGACGCCTCAGAGGTCGGCCTGGGGGCAGTGCTGTCTCAGGTGGTTCAGGGGGAGGAACACCCCGTCACCTTCTTGAGTAGGAAGCTCACCCCTCCCGAGCGGAATTATAGCGTAGTGGAGAAGGAGTGCCTGGCGATCAAGTGGGCCTTGGAGTCCCTACGCTATTACCTGCTGGGACGGCAGTTTCGCTTGGTGACGGATCACTCTCCACTGGTCTGGATGAGGTTCGCCAAGGAACGGAATGCCCGGGTTACCCGGTGGTTCCTTTCTCTGCAGAACTTCCGGTTTACGGTTGAACATAGGGCCGGTGGGTTTCAGGGCAACGCCGATGCCTTGTCCCGCGGCCCGTGTTTGATGGCGGGAGTTCAACCCCGCATGCTTGAACTGAGGGGGGGGTATGTGAGACTGTGACCGGGGTTATCTATGACGGCCGGTATGTCTCGCCCCGGTTGTGCTCACTCCATGATAGAAAGTAGATCCACTCTAGGGTTAATGCTGTTTCCCTACAGGCTGAAGGAAGGGTTAAATAGAATCAGGAACAAGGGCAGGTGTGCCGGGTGTGAGGGAGTGAACAGAACTCCCTGAGCTCTCTGCTGGAGAGGCACATGTATTTTGTTGTGGACTTTTGTTTGGACATTAAAACCGTGTGCTGTGAACCTTAATGCCTGGATCCCGTGTCTTCTGCTGCGCAGCCGACCGTGCTACCTCACAACCCCTAATTCCCACAATTACCCTCAATTGGGAAGTGCCGTTTGTTATATAATCTACTGTTTTCACCTTCATGACCAAACCAAATTTTACAATTCTGAGCGGTGTCTCTTTATGTGGTAATACTGACTTACTGGTATATTTAGGTTCTGTTCACACCTGCATCATGGTTTATTACAAAGCAGTGCTAGTGTGATGTCCTGGCCTATCAGGTCGTCACACGGTATTGTGCAATCTGCCCTCCTGTGCAATATCCACCTCTTCCTTGATTACGGGTTTCTAACTTTTGGTGTTGCCAAAATCAGCTAATCAAAATCCAAGCACACCCACCAGACACACCAGTGGACAGCCTGAGTGGAATAGGGTCGCCCATGTGGCGGGTTGGTTAAGGGGAGGTCAGGAGTGTCAGGAGAAGGCCAATGTAGTGTTGGAAGTGAAGGAGAGAGGAGGTCAGTAGCAGGGCTCCTTGGAACTACTAGGTGGCAGACGGTGGTCTGGGCCTAGTAGGAGCTGGACCCCCAGTCGCAGGGGATCGTGACAAGGGGCACGGTATTATCGTGTAGGACAGCCGGCGGCCTAGTACCATCACTTGGCTGGGACCAGGGCACGACGGGGTACGTGAACCCTAGGTCAGGGAGAAGCTTCAGGCAACCTGACAATTCACCGGACGAGAACGGAGCCTCCAAGATCCGCTCTCCACCCGCTCCAGAATCGGGGTACTAGTGCAACGAGGGGGATATGACTTTCCACCATCACCGAGTCCCGGGGAATTCCTCCCCTACCCGTGGAGGGGTTAAACACCTAGCTGCCCACTCCATCACCACCGGGTACTCCCCAGCTGCAGCGGTGGTACTGCACTTTACCACGCAACACGGGTGGTGTCACGAACTGTAGATACACCATCCCCTGTAAATTTCCCCTTCATTTAAGTGGCCGCACAACCCCCGGGTCCGGACACCCCTCGAGCCACAGCGGATCCGGATCCGAGCAGCCGTGGGGGTGGCACACTAAACTTCAGTTACCCGCTAATCTTGGTGGTCCCTATTGACTTATTGGGGTCCATCAGGTTTCTGTATCCTTTTCCAGGTCAGTAGATGTTACCTCTGCCTGTAATGCTCGCACTATCTGCATGAAAGGGTTAAGAGCCCATCATTTTGCAGAATTTTGTGTGGTTTTTCAGCTCAGTCCCGCACTCTTCACCGGATGAAGGGCTTTAATGAATGACCTGAGGTAATATTTATAATTAATACAGGATGATATTATGCACTTCATTACAGCCGTGCCTGTGCATGCGGTAAGCCGGAGGAGCTATCGTGCGGCTCGTTTTTCAGACTGACTGTTTAATTTATGCAAACTTGTTTTAGAGATAATATGAGAACACGTCGTCTGCCGCGTTGGGGGTTTTGCACTGTACACTGGATACTGATTTGTGGCATACAAAGCTATGAAAGTGCACCCCAAAAAATGGCAAACTGGGGCCAGAATTGTCATTGCCATCAATTTAGTGATAGCTGTGCCCATTTGTTTTGAAGAGGACCTGTAATTTGCCATAAATATATATTTTTTTTTTTACCTTGCGTAAACCGCGCTTTTCTCCTGAATCCGGCGTTGTTTTTCTTTTCTTCCTGTGCCTCTCCATTCCTGAGATATAGTATTTTTTTCCGTTTTTTTACTAACTGGGTGTGGTTCTCAATGCTTTCCTGAGGGTCTTCTTTAGGACCACACCCACTTAGCTAACAAGATAACATTTACATCCAAGGAACATAGTATCATATCTAAGAAAAACTATGTCAAATTAAGGAAAACATACGCATTTATACCAGATTAAAATAAATAACTATATGTATATATATATATATATATATATACACTAGAAGGTGGCCCGATTCTAACGCATCGGGTATTCTAGAATTTATTGTGTAGTTAATGTATGATTTTTGTTATGTATATAGATGTTGTTGTGTGTAGTTGCCAGTGTTTGTGTAGGGGCTGTAAATGTTCCGGGTGTTGTCTGGGTAGGGGTGTGTGTGAGAGCGGTGTTGTTTGTGTGTTGCGTTGTGTGTGTTGCGTTGCTTGTGGAGCGCTGTGTGTCTGCAGCGTTGTGTGTGTGTGTGTGTGTGTGTGGTGCTGTGTGTGTTGCGCGGTTTGTGTGGGTGTGTGTGTGGGGGGTGTGTGTGTGTTTTGGGGGAGGTATGTTTTCTGCAGTGTGTGTGTGTGTGTGTGTGTTGGAAGAGTAGTCCTGGAGGTGAGGAATATAATATGAGGAGTAGTCCTGGGGGGAGAGGAGGATAATAGGAGGAGTAGTCCTGGGGGGAGAAGAGTATAATAGGAGGAGTAGTCCTGGAAGGAGGTGTCTAATAGGTGGAGTAATCCTGGGGGGAGGTGTCTAATAGGAGGAGTAGTCCTGGGGGGGAGGCGTCTAATAGTAGGAGTAGTCTTGGGGGAGGAGGAGTCTAATAGGAGTAGTCCTGGGGGGAGGAGTCTAATAGGAGGAGTAGTCCTGGGGGAGGAGGAGTCTAATAGGAGTAGTCCTGGGGGGATGTGTCTAATAGGTGGAGTAGTCTTGGGGGGAGGTGTCTAATAAGAGGAGTAGTCCTGGGGGAGGAGGAGTCTAATAGGAGGAGTAGTCCTGGGGGAGGAGGAGTCTAATAGGAGTAGTCCTGGGGGGAGGTGTCTAATAGGTGGAGTAGTCCTGGGGGGAGGTGTCTAATAGGTGGAGTAGTCCTTGGGGGGAGGTGTCTAATAGGTGGAGTAGTCCTGGGGGGAGGTGTATAGGTGCCCAATGTGTGCGGGGGGCGTGGCCGAGCAGGCAAAGTGTGCAGGGGGCGTGGCCCAGGTAACTATGCAAAGCGGTTTCCATAGTTACCCGATGTGTACCATGGTACACCTCAGGTAACTATTCAAAGCGACAGTGCTGGTTCATTTTTTGTTTGTTGGTCTCCTGCTGCACAGCACACATCGGCGTGTTTGACAGCGGGAGACCAACAATCTGAATGGGCAGGGAGCCGGCATACGCTCGTAACCATGGTACACAATCGGGTAATTAAGCAAAGTGGTTTCCATAGTTACCCGATGTGTACCATGGTTACCAGCGTACGATCCCAGCAACGCAAGGGTATGTCTCAGCTGGGTTGCCGGTGTGGGCTCCCGGGGATGCAGCACTCACCTGGGAGTCGGGGCTCCATGTGGGTTCGGGGAATGCGTGAGGGGGGTGGGGCCTGGCCGAGCGGCCAGTGCGTGCGGGGGGCGGGGCCTGGCCGAGCAGAGTGGCCAATGCGACGGTTGTCACTGTAATGACGTCATTTTGGAGCAAGACAGACAGAATAAGGCAATTATATATATAGATAAATATATAAATATATACATATATACAGTACAGAGCAAACGTTTGGACACACCTTCTCATTCAAAGAGTTTTCTTTATTTTCAGGACTCTGAAAATTGTAGATTCACATTGAAGGCATCAAAACTATAAATTAACACATGTGGAATGAAATACTGAACAAAAAAGTGTGAAACAACTGAAAATATGTCTTATATTCTAGGTTCTTCAAAGTAGCCACCTTTTGCTTTGATTACTGCTTTGCACACTCTTGGCATTCTCTTGATGAGCTTCAAGAGGTAGTCACCAGAAATGGTTTTCCAACAGTCTTGAAGGAGTTCCCAGAGATGCTTAGCACTTGTTGGCCCTTTTGCCTTCACTCTGCGGTCCAGCTCACCCCCAAACCATCTCTATTGGGTTCAGGTCTGGTGACTGTGGAGGCCAGGTCATCTGGCGTAGCACCCCATCACTCTCCTTCTTAGTCAAATAGCCCTTATACAGCCTGGAGGTGTGTTTGGGGTCATTGTCCTGTTGAGAAATAAATGATGGTCCAACTAAACGCAAACCGGATGGAATAGCACGCCGCTGCAAGATGCTGTGGTAGCCATGCTGGTTCTGTATGCCTTCAATTTTGAATAAATCCCCAACGGTGTCACCAGCAAAGCCCCCCCACACCATCACACCTCCTCCTCCATGCTTCACGGTGGGAACCAGCCATGTAGAGTCCATCCGTTCACCTTTTCTACAAAGACATGATGGTTGGATCCAAAGATCTCAAATTTGGACTCATCAAACCAAAGCACAGATTTCCACTGGTCTAATGTCCATTCCTTGTGTTCTTTAGCCCAAACAAGTCTCTTCTGCTTGTTGCCTGTCCTTAGCAGTGGTTTCCTAGCAGCTATTTTACCATGAAGGCTGCTGCACAAAGTGTCCTCTTAACAGTTGATCTAGAGATGTGAAGGTGTGTCCAAACTTTTGATCTGTACTGTGTATATATATATATATATATATATATATATACATATATAAAATGTGTACATATATATAATCATATCTATATTCAGTGACAGGTCATCTTTAATTAACCAACTGTACTAGCGCCAATGATGTGTTATCCCTACCAAATTTTAGAACAAAGGGGCCCAAATTCCTGTTTCTGTATTACATAGAGAACATTTAAAAGGGAATCTGTCAGCAGGTTTTTGCTATGTAAGCTGAAGACAGCATGCTGTAAGGGTTAACACAGAGAGTTCAGGGAGGCCTGTGTTGTCATAGTCCGATCTTTTGTTTATTTGCTATATTTGATTACACAGCAGGAGACTTATCATTACAGGACTATAAACTCCCAAGCATGGCAATCTGACATGCTCAATGCTGTGTCACACTAGGTACGGGGAAGTACCAAGCACATGGCGTAAGGGAAGGAAGGGGAAACCCTCTGTCTAGGGAAAGGGAAGATGTGATCCCTGACCAAACCTACTGCCAGATATATTCCGCACCTATGCATTGAACCAGATACCTGACCCTAGGCATCCCTAGTGTTGGGCCCTAAATAGAGAACGGATGGGATGAGCTTTTTGTCAGCCTCATTAAACACAAGGAGGACACACAGGAGAAAATGCATGAACTACTTATCTACACATGACACAGGTAGAAGTTCAGCAATGTTTTCAGCAACAATACCACAGAGGAGCACAAGCCACTTGCTTGCATCCAGAGCTTGCATGAACTGAAAATATCACCAGCACCAGTCCAAGGAAGGAAGTGGTATTTATGCACCAAGAGAATGCTGATGATCAGCAGCTGCATGAAAGGCGAGCTCCTGCTGGGTCCAAAAGGGTGAGGGATGAATCCAGCAGGAAAGCTACCTATAGCAAGGAATACTGCTATATCGCAGGGAGCATACTGCGAAGCCAAACGGTATGACCTTCTATGGCCATAAACCACATGACTGTCTGTCATCCGTGACATGCTGTGATTGACACCCCCCTATCAATGTAGAATCTCTATAAGCTGTGGTGGGGGCAAGACAGCCGTCTGGACTCTGGTACATCACTAAAATCTAACAATGCACATTGTGTCAGAACAGCTGCAGCCAGTAATATAAGTGACACATTGTTGGATTCAGGATATCTTTGGCTATATGATGCTGCTCTCAGATGAGTTAACAATAACCTGCTGACAGATTCCCTTTAAGTCTCATATCAGTAGACTATGAACTTTGCCATGGAGCCCACCAGGACCACCCTCAAAATACCCTCAAAATTACATGAAACCTTTCTTTCAATACAAATTAGCCTTAGCATTATTCAGTAAAAATGAAAGGGAATTTGTCTGGAGATTTTTGCTATTTAATCTGAAATATTCTGAGAGCAGCATAATATAGGGCAAGAGTGCCGGAATTCAGATTCTTGAAAAAGTATTCATACCCAGTAAACTTTCACACATTTTTTTCAGGTTACACCCACAAAGTTAAATATATTTTATTGGGATTTTGTGTATACCAACACTAAGTAGCAAATAATTGTGAAGTGTAAGAGAAATTACGGTATATATCGTGTTCTAAATTTTTAATAAATATTAAGCTGAAAATTGTGACATGCATTTGTATCCAGCCCCCCTGAGTCAATTGTTGTAGGATCACCTTTTGCTGCAATTACTGCGGTAAGTCTTTTGGGGAATGTCTCTACTGGCTTGGCACATCTAGAGGTGACATTTTTGCCTCTTCTTCTTGCACTCGCCCTCGCTCAGTGAGATTATTATTATTATTTACTATTATAGCGCCATTACTTCCATGGCGCTTTATAAGTGAAAAAGAGTATACATAAAAACTCGTACAACAATCATTAACAGTACAAAACAGACTGGTATAGGAGGAGAGGACCCTGCCCGCAAGGGCTCACAATCTACAGGGGATAGGTGAAGGTACAACAGGTGAGGACAGAGCTGCTTGCGCTGTGGTCTACTGGACTGAGGGCTATTGTAGGTTGTAGGCTTGTTGGAAGAGGTGGGTCTTGAGGTTCCTCTTGAAGCTTTCCACGGTAGGGGAGAGTCTGATGTGCTGAGGTAGAGCATTCCAGTGTATGGGGGAGGCACGGGAGAAATCTTGTAGGCGATTGTGGGAAGAGGAGATAAGAGCTGAGTAGAGAAGGAGATCTTGTGAGGATCTGAGATTGCGTGCAGGTAGGTACCGGGAGACTAGGTCACAGACGTAAGGAGGAGACAGGTTGTGCATGGCTTTGTATGTCATGGTTAATGTTTTGAACTGGAGTCTTTGGGCGATGGGAAGCCAGTGAAGGGATTGGCAAAGTGGCGAGGCTGGGGAATAGCTAGGGGAGAGGTGGATTAAGTTTAGGATAGATTGGAGGGGTGCAAGAGTGTTGGAAGGGAGGCCACAGAGCAGGAGGTTGCAGTAGTCAAGGCTGGAGATGATGCGGGCATGTACTAATGTTTTTGCTGATTCTTGGTTAAGGAAGGATGAAATAGCAGACAGACATTGTAGGATTTTGGATAGTAAGGAGGTGATGTCAGGTCCAGAGAGGTAGATCTGAGTATCATCGGCATAGAGATGATACTGAAAGCCGTGGGACTCTATGAGCTGTCCCAGGCCGAAGGTGTAGATGGAGAACAGCAGGGGTCCAAGAACTGAACCTTGGGGGACAGCAATGGATAGAGGGTGAGATGAGGAGTTTGTGTGAGAGTGGGAGACACTGAAAGTTCGGTCGGTTAGGCATGAGGATATCCAATATAGGGCCAAGTCTGTGATGCCCAGAGATGAGAGAATCTGTATTAGGATTAAGTGGTCTACTGTGTCGAAGGCAGAGGAAAGGTCCAGGAGGAGGACGACAGAGTAGTGTCGCTTGGCTTTGGCAGTAGGTCATTGGTGACTCTAGTTAGGGCAGTTTCAGTAGAGTGATGCGGTCGGAAGCCAGATTGTAGCTGGTCAAAGAGGGAGCAGGAGGAGAGGTATGAGGACAGTTCAAGAGATTGGATGGAGACGTCTGTAATCGGCAATTTTCACATCTTGTCACAGATTCTCAATGGGATTTTGGTCTGAACCCTGACTGGGCCATTCACACACATGAATATGCTTTGATATAAACCATGCATTGTAGCCTGGGCAGGATATTTAGGGTTGTCCTGATATAAGGTGAACCTACGCCCCAGTCTCAAGTCTTTTGCAGCTTCTAACAGGTTTTCCTCCAGAATTACCCTGTATTTAGTTCCATCCATCTTCCCGTCACCTCTGACCAGATTCCCTTCCCCTGCTGAAGAAAAGCCTCCCCACAGCAGGATGCTGCCACCACCATGTGTGATGGTTGGGATGGTGTTTTCAGAGTAATGTGCAGTGTTAGTTTTCTACCACACATAGTGTTTTACATTTAGTCCACAAAGTTCTCCTTTAGTCTCATCTGACTAGAGATGTTCGATGTGCCCCTACATGACTTTTTGCAAAATGCAAACAGGATTTCTTATTTATTGCTTTCAAAAATGCCTTTCTTCTTATCGCTCTTTCATAAAGGCCAGATCTGTGGAGTACACGACTAATTGACAGATTCTACCTCCTGAGCTGTCCACATAGGGCTTGTCTTTTGCAGGATGAGTGTACTTATAATGACACCATTAATTTTACCATATGACAAGAAAATGGCAAGAAAAAAAATATGCTAAAAAGCTAAAATAAATGTTATTTTACAATTGTTTTTATAAATTATTTGTATTGTGTAAATTTTTCATTAAAAATGACCCGACATAACTCTCCTGGTCAGCACGATCACGAAGGTCCCAAACAAGTTGATTTTTTTTTTACTATTTTAGTGGTTTAAAAAAATTCTGAACTTTGGAAAAGTAAATATTTGGTTTGTGTTGATATTTTGGAAAACTCTTAACTATTTCTATTTTTCTGTCAGTATGGGTGTGAGGACATGTTTTTTTTGTGGTGCTCTAGTAATTTTATTTCTACTATGTTGGGGTAGATACAACTTTTTGATAGTTTCTTATTGCATTTTTTGTGGTGTGGCAGTGGCCAAAAAATAGCAATCCTGGCATTTCCATTGTTTAGCCCTTTACAGCTTTTACTGTTTAATTTAATCTTTGATAGCTTTTACAGACCCTGTGATACCAAATACTGTATATATGGTTATTTTTATTTTTTTACATTTTTTATTTTTAACTGGGGAAAGGGTTGATGACTCAAATTTGTGTTTTTTTATTTTTATTTATTTTTTTAACTTTTTATTTTCATTCCCCAGAAGAACTCAAAATAAACCCTAGCGAAACGTGCGTTGGGGTCCTTAGGTCCTCTGTGGGGAATATTGTGACTGTCTGGAACTTATCTTTTAGGCTGTTTTGCACTTAGCACTTTAGGTAATGTGTATAGTTTACTCTATCAATTTATTATCTGTGTCATGCATAGATGGGTTGTGGCCAATTATTTAACATTAATTTACACACCTACTGTGCTTTGAATTTTCCTGCACCAAGGCACTTATAGTTTATTATTCAACATCTTGTCTTACACCCCCTTTTTTTGCCTGATGCAGGAGGAGTGGAGGGTAGTGATCTGTATATCCAAGCATTTGACTGCACTTCTGCCTATATACTCCCTCCCTTTTTGTATGTTTGGTCATGTTGGTGCATTACCTTAGCCACTGACCCTAATTTCTGTCACATTCCCTTTTATGCTTGCTTTTAATATGGTGGTTTTATTGATATGTCTGTTTGTGATCCACTTTTATTAATAAAATATTGTCATTTTTGCACTCAATACTTTTGTCCTCGTGTTCTCATATTGTATTTTAAGTAGTGCATAGTAATGGTTTAGCCTTACTCTGGTATACCAATTGCTATTATGGTCAGCAATAGCTTGAGAATTGTTGTATTGATATTAATTTAATTTGGACTGAGCTGCAATACCAGACACATCCTATAGGGAAGAGTGGCGCTGTTTCTGAATTATAGTGTGTCACCCCAGGGCTATGGGGTACTCGGTCCCGGGCCTGGTTTACGTTGGGACAGTTCACTGGGTGACCGTTGCCCTTTTCCGTACCCTGGGGGTTGCTTTTAAAAGGGGGAATATTTACAGGGGATTTGAAATAAAACTTTTTGTCATGACGCCACTTGCGGGTTGCGGCTATTTAGTGGAGCCGCCGCTGCACAGTTCTCACTACTGGGGCTGGTGTTGGTGGCAGCCTGGATGTTGGGCCCTCCACAAGTAGGGCCAGGCCCCAGGGGATAGATGATGTTGTTAGGCGCGGAAAGAAGGTAGGCCACACAAGGTGCTGCAGTGTAAGTGGTTTCTTTACTCACAGTAAGATGGTAGCTGGTAACCCGAGGAAGGTTGGTCTTCACCATTGGTCCCCTTAGTTCCAGTGCTGGTGTGGTGACCTGGTGGCTTCTTTCCCCTGTACCTGTTTCTAGTTGGTGGGTCCCCGTGGCTTGGAGTGTCTGGGGGTCCGCTCCTAGTAGTCTCTGTCTCAATCCGTATAACAGGTAGCTTGAACCCTGTGGGGTTGGAGTCTCTGGTCCTGTTTCCCGGTTCTCCCGTTGCTACTGTGTCCCGAACTTTACGGTCAGTGAGGTCCTGGATGGTACCCTCACCGTGCAGATTTTATCAGGTCTGCCTGGAGTGTTTGCCTGACCTAGGGCTCTGTACCCCGTCGGTGCTATGGTTCCGGGAGTATTCCACCGTACTCCTCCGGTAACCACACGCCTGGGCCCTCAGGTCACCGTTACACTCTCATGTCAGTGCAGTTACGTCCGTCTCCTCTCACTTCCACTTACTGACTCTCCACTGTCTGACCCCTACCCACTGGTTGTCATCTAGTGGACTGGATTAGCTCCATCCCTAGGTGGCCATCTGCTGGATCTGTCACTAGTCTTTGGCAATGGGGGAAAACAGGGATTAATTTGAATGTTTTGTTGTTATCGGCACTGGTCTTCTGGGTCCCTGGGGGTAGGCCCTGCATCCTGGTGAGGATGCAGTACCTTGTAGCTCCTGATGGCTTTGGGGGCGCTACAATAGCACCAGTGCATGCTGAAAGAACTGAGGCTCCATATTTAATACCATAGCTCTAATGGAGAATTTGAGATGGGTTTTCTTTTGATTATGATACTAATGACTCCTATTCTTACTTAAAACAAAGCAGAACAGAACTTTGTAACAAGAAAATAGATGGTGTCAGAGATGTATAACATTACTTTTCTGTTATCGATGTAGAGTAGCACAGGGTGGTAGTCTAGGGCGAGGGATTAAAGGGGGCTTTACACGGTAGCAATATCGCTAGCAATTTGTAGCGATAGTGAGCGTGTAAGTACCCTCCCCCGTCGCGCATGCGATTGTTTGTGATCGCTGCCGTAGCGAACATTATCGCTACGGCAGCGTCACACATACTTACCTGGTCGTCGTCGTCGCTGTGACTGCCGAACAATCCCTCCGTCACCGCAACGTCACTAAGCGGCCGGCCAATCAAAGCGGAGGGGCGGAGATGAGCAGGACGTAACATCCCGCCCACCTCCTTCCTTCCGCATTGCGGCCGGCGGCAGGTAAGGAGACGTTCCTCGCTCCTGCGGTGTCACACATAGCGATGTGTGCTGCCGCATGAGCGATGAACCACCTGGATAAACAACCCTTACCGATTTTTGAGTTTGGGACGACCTGTCCATGGTGAACGATTTTCACCATTTTTGAGGTCGCTTAAGGTCGCTGGTCAGTGTCACACGCTGCGATATCGTTAATGACGCCAGATGTGTGTCACTAACAACTTGACCCCGACGACAAAACATTAACGATATCCTCATAGATTAAGGGGGTTGGGTATTTGCCAGTAGTGTCAGGGAAGAGCCTTGTGCTCTCAGATGCTTTGGTGGAAAACTCGACTTCCCTCATGTACTAATCCATCCTAACCTGTGACCTTTTATGCTTGGGTCGTTGGCACTAAAATCCCATCCTCTGGACCCTTTCTCCTGGGACCACTTTCTTAGAAAGTTGGTCTCTAGCCTCAGCGTTGTCTCTCTTTCTGAGTCTCGATAACCACCTCAAGATCACGCTATCTCATTCGGTCTCCTCTCTCCTTTTGTTGCCTCAGGTCACCCACTGCATGTGGCCTTGACGATCTCTCAGACCATAGGTCTGCTCTAGTCACACGCTGGGCCCTATCTGAAGCACCACAGGAAACGATCACTCTCCCTAGAGGCTAACCCCTCCCATTGTGGGCTAGTCCCAACCCTTAACTATTGCTTGCCCTACAGTCTGGCAAACCACACAACAACATTATGGTATAATACACATTACATCACGTTGTACATTCTTTACAAAGAGGCAGGATACAAGTCACAGGACATTACATGACTACAACACAATGACTGGTGTCTTCAGGGAGGAACGTGACTGCAAGTCCAGCTCCTTACATCTACAAGGCCCTGCACTGAATGTGATGCCTTTTCAGGGAGTGTCTGGTCTACGCTCGATCTGTCTGTATATAGGATAGGATGAGTAAATCTGCCCTAATATCTGGTGCAGTATTAAGCAGCAATGTGCTGGGTACATGAGGGAATAATTACTCGAGACCTTGCGACTGTGCGGAGCCGCGGCTGAGATGGCTTTACTGAGAACCGGCAGACCTGACACAACGGGGATATAATTAAATCAGCAGTAACATCACCGACACCATCAAGCACGAGCAGTCTGATAAGAGGCCGAGCCAGGCAGAAAATGGCATGCGGAAAAAGTGATAGAAATAGGGGAGCGATGTGCCCAGGAGAGGACGGAGAGACACGGATGAGAGGAAGCGGAGGGGCTCAGTTAATTCATAATTAAAGGGGATGACCCTTTGGTGGGGTGTTGGCAACCTATTCACGTCCTACCCGGTATTACAGCCCCATACAGAACAGAGGACCATGCAGTCCCTGAAGTCCCAGGCACCAGCAACTCCTCTCCAGCCTTGCAATAGTTAACTTCAATCAGTAATGCATTAAATGTCGCATTATAAACCAGGCTTAAAGGGATTGTCCAGGATGATAAAAAAACAAAACAGCGCCACCCCTGTCAACAGGTTGGGTGTAGTATTGCAGCTCATCCTCATTCAGCGCTGTTATGCCAGACATGATAATAATGATATTTATTCATTTATATAGCACTATTAATTCCTCAGCGCTTTACATACATTGGCAACACTGTCCCCATTGGGGCTCACAATCTAAGTGCCTTTGGAATGTGGGAGGAAACCAGAGGAAACCCCTGCAAACACGGGGAGAACATACAAACTCCTTGCAGATGTTGTCCTTGGTGGGATTTGAACTCAGGACCACCAGCGCTGCAAGACTGCAGTGCTAACCACTGAGCCATCATACAGTGCTAACCACTGAGCCACCGTGACGCCCCATGACTGATGAATTGGTTTTGATAAAAAAGTGCAGGATTTCCCCCAAATTGTAAATAATCACATGCAAAACAACAATATCAGCATTTATTAAATACGTACCATGATTGGAAAAAGCTTAATGAAATAAGTCATTTTCCCACAATGCATCCTCTGCTGACGTGTCTCCTTTCCTCAATACTTACATTTCCTATGTAATACCACTGTTGAGCACTTTCTCCTGTGCGTTGTGCTGTTGTAAGGCGGTGCACTGGTTGCTGCTGCGTTCCTTAGCCTGAAGACTCCAATCGCCTTATTGTGATGTGAAGAGAACTGTGTCCTGCGTCTTTGTACCAGAACAACCTATAAGTGACCCCATTTTACAAACTACACCCCTCTATTAATTCAACTAAGGCGGCTTTCACACATCCGTTTTTCGGCGTCAGGCACGATCCGGCGAAAAAACGGATCTGTCGCATCAGTTTTTTCCATGCATTCCTTCAGTTTTTTTGACGGATCCATTGTGATACTGAGCATGATCAGTTCGAAAAAAAACGGATCCATCGTTGGATTCCGTCATATGCCGGACGACGACGGATCCGGTGCCCATAGGCTTCCATTATACAACATGCCAGATGCTGCCGGATCCGGCGTGGTCTTATTTTTTCCCGGAGACAAAAAACGCTGCATGCTGCGTCCTTTCCGGCAGCCGGATGAAGAAATTTTGCTTTATCCGGCGGACGCCGCATGCAACACAAGGCCATCCGGCACAATCTGGCGCTAATACAAGTCTATGGGGAATAAAACAGATTCGACGCCGGATCCATTTTATCCGCATTTCGCCAGATTGTGCCTGACGGCAAAAAACGGATGTGTGAAAGCAGCTTAAGGGTGCAGTTGTAACAAACCAGCAGGGGGAGCTGGAACACCAGGAGAGTGCTAGATAGGAACTCTCCACTAGATGGCGCTAGACTGTAACAAACCAGCAGGGGGAGCTGGAGCAGCAGGAGAGTGCTAGATAGGAACTCTCCACTAGATGGCGCTAGACTGTAACAAACCAGCAGGGGGAGCTGGAGCAGCAGGAGAGTGCTAGATAGGAACGCTCCACTAGATGGCGCTAGACTGTAACAAACCAGCAGGGGGAGCTGGAACACCAGGAGAGTGCTAGATAGGAACGCTCCACTAGATGGCGCTAGACTGTAACAAACCAGCAGGGGGAGCTGGAGCAGCAGGAGAGTGCTAGATAGGAACTCTCCACTAGATGGCGCTAGACTATAACAAACCAGCAGGGGGAGCTGGAACACCAGGAGAGTGCTAGATAGGAACTCTCCACTAGATGGCGCTAGACTGTAACAAACCAGCAGGGGGAGCTGGAGCAGCAGGAGAGTGCTAGATAGGAACGCTCCACTAGATGGCGCTAGACTATAACAAACCAGCAGGGGGAGCTGGAACACCAGGAGAGTGCTAGATAGGAACGCTCCACTAGATGGCGCTAGACTGTAACAAACCAGCAGGGGGAGCTGGAGCAGCAGGAGAGTGCTAGATAGGAACTCTCCACTAGATGGCGCTAGACTATAACAAACCAGCAGGGGGAGCTGGAACACCAGGAGAGTGCTAGATAGGAACTCTCCACTAGATGGCACTAGTCTGTAACGAACCAGCAGGGGGAGCTGGAGCAGCAGGAGAGTGCTAGATAGGAACTCTCCACTAGATGGCACTAGACTGTAACAAACCAGCAAGGGGAGCTGGAACACCAGGAGAGTGCTAGATAGGAACTCTCCACTAGATGGCACTAGACTGTAACAAACCAGCAGGGGGAGCTGGAACACCAGGAGAGTGCTAGATAGGAACTCTCCACTAGATGGCGCTAGACTATAACAAACCAGCAGGGGGAGCTGGAACACCAGGAGAGTGCTAGATAGGAACTCTCCACTAGATGGCACTAGTCTCCCTAATGGAAGAAGTGGATGGTCGTATGGGCCGGAGTCAGAGCCAAGAGGTCGACGAGGTACCAGGGAAATGACAGAGACACAGTCAAGGAAGAGCCAAGTGAGAAAACCGAGAGAGAACATCATAGACCGGGGGAGCGTGGAAACCAGAGTTGAATTACAATCCGAAGTTGGGAACCGGGAGAGCAGGTAATAGCAGGGAGTACAGGAGGACGGAACAACAGAGGAGGGAGGACAGGTGTCAGAGAGGAACGGAGGCAGTCAGGACGGGGAGCAGGGAGGACGGACACAGTCAGGAAAAGAGGCAGGTGGAACAGACACAGTCAGGACGGGAGACAGGGTCAAACAACTTACAGGGACCAGCGACACACTGCAGAGCAGAATTATAACTGGCACCGCACGAACAGAAATGCCCCATAGACAAGGCGCAGTGATCCTGGGAACGAGGCATGGAGGGGGTCCCCTCCCACCGGTCACGCTCCAGGGAACCATGACAGCAGTGATTGTATTGACACCAGAGATGTGTCACAGAATTTTATACCATTAGGTGGTAAAGGAAAAAAAATATATATTCTTACCACGAAAATTTTGTTTTAGCTCCAGATTTTACATTTTCACACAGTAAAATGGGCTACAATGGCATCAAAACTTGTCACACAATTTCTACTGAACGTGTAATACCCCATATGTGGCTGTAGAGCACTGCTTGGCCACAAGGCGAGACTCAGGAGGAAAGGAAGGAGCGCTATTTGACTCTTAAGAGTACAAATTTTCATAGAATAGTTTGCGGACTCCATAGACGGAGATCCTAAGTCTCAGAAGAGCAGAATCCCCCTCAAGTGATCCCATTTTGGAAATTACACTCCTAAGGGAATTTATCTGCTATTGTATCGATGATTTTGACTCCATTGGTGTTTACCAGAAACAAGCAACAATGGATGTTGCTGAGTGAAAATTTGCTAATCTGCCCTTGTAGTGCCCAATACATTGTAGTGCCCATCTCCTACGTCTGGAGACATGCACTCTGTAAATTAACTGGGCTCTCCTCACTAGAGGAATACCAAACATGTGGAGGCTAAATGTGGTTTAGGCACACTGTGGGGCTCAGAATAGAGTTAAGAATTTTGATTTGGGAGCACAAATTTTGCTGGATTTCTCTCTTTTTTTTGGGGGGGGGGAAATATGCCGCTTTTCCAGATCCTTTGTGCTACCAGTAACGTGGCAGCCCCCTATATTTCCGTTAACAGAAGGCAGACCTGAGTGGGAACTCATTTTTTTTTTTTCTGGGTTGAGTTGAATGCTATTTGGTGGCAGTTTTGGGTACATGACATTTTGGATCAGTTCACATTTATCCTGTGCTCTATGCTGAGCACTTACATTGGGTTTTCCAATCTACATCACTGAAATACGTGATTCAGGTGAAACCCCCGACGGATCCATTCACTAATGAGGCAGCAGAATTACTCCGGACTCCGTTCAGCCTCTGTTCCGCGGTATCTGTCTTTTCAAAGGTGCACAAAAATGTTATTGACTGCATAACTACTAGGGGTTAACTACTGTGACAGTTTAATAGGTCAGATTGTTCCAGACGCCTACGTGTACTTTTTTATATATATATAGTTTTGTGCTTCTATATAAATATACGCAATTTTTGGAATAATGTTTTAGCCAGGAGAATGCAGGAGTAGAAGTATAAGCAGATGACCTGACCCACAACGTCCTGCCCCGCTGCAGGCGCCAATCAACCAATGCACTAATTTCTGGACCTTTGAGAATGCTTTTTTCATCAATCAAACATCCAATCTGGAAACTGAAGGTCTGGTTTGATTCACCATGCTGGCACCAGTATGGCACCGCTTCTACTTTATATGGGAAAATCCTGCTGGTTGGTTCCCTTTAAGGCTTATTTGTGTGTAAATGTAAAGCTTTATATTGGAGATGTTCCCTTCCATGTTCTCTGCCTGCGATGATGACTTGACTGCTGATCTCTACAGAACAGAACAATCATTATTAGAAGGCTGAGAAATCAGGACAGTTTCAGGTTTGTTTTTTTTTAATAAATAGTAACATGAAAAACAAAAGACAGCATGAAGATATGTTTAAAGGGACACTCCCAACTTTGCAAGTTAGCGCCTGTTCAGAGATTAGGTGGTAACTTGCTGATCGATGCGTATTCCATCTATGTGACCTCCAACTGATCTTGCAACCGGGATATAAAATACTGTGTTGGAGCGTTGGCTCCATAAATTGTCTATGGGACTGTCAGATAGGTCATCAATATCCAGCTGGTGGACAGCCCCTTTAATATACAAACTTTCAAAATGGAACGTGTTATCTCTGAAAACGTTATTTACCTGCAAATACAAGGTTAGTCAGCAGGCTAATAGCGTTACAATGCTGTGCAGCCTCCTGCCTGAATGTGCGGCAACTGGGAGAAAATGAACTTCAGTCCTAAGAGGAGCTTCAGTCCGGCTTTCAGTCAATGGGGCATACCCGGCGAGGCTTCACTCATTGCTCACTATACCGCTCTTTAAGCACACCCCAGCACTTTGATTGACAGTTCCCTCTGTACTGATGCATTGCAGAGCTGGCTGTCAATTACTGTATAGTGAGCAACACGGTACAAAGATATATTTTACATGTATAGTGAGCAGTGACTGTAGCCATTCCCTGCACACCTCCATGACTGAAAGCTGCTGGATTCTCTCCCTTCACAACCCCAGGACTGAAAGCTGGGGAAGGCCGTCCCTGCACACTTTCATGACTGAAAGCTGGTTTAGTCACTCCCTGCACACCCCCATGACTGAAAGCTGGTGGAATCGCTCCGTGCACACCCCCATGACTGAAAGCTGGTGGAGTCATTCCCTGCCCATCCCATGACTGGAAGCTGGTGAAATCACACGATGCAGCCCCTATGACTGAAAGCTGGTGGAGTCACTCCCTCATGACTAAAAGCTGGTGTAATCACTCCCTGCAATCCACCTTTACTGAAAGTTGATGAAGTCGCTCCCTTCACACCCCATGAGTGAAATCTGGTGGAGTTGCTCCGCGCACACCCCCATGACTGAAATCTGGTGGAGTCACTCCCTGCACCCTCCCCTTAACTGAAAGCTTTTGGAATCGCTACCTGCACACCCCCATGACTGAAAGCTGATGGAGTCACTGCGTTCACACACCCAGGACTGAAAGCAGGTGGCTCCCAGGAGAAGATAAGTTAATTTTCTCCCGCTCTCTAAGCACAAGCCAGAATTTTGATTGACAGCTTCCTCTGTACAGATGCATTGCAGAGCTGGCTGTCAATTACCGTATAGTGAGCGGTGACTGTAGCCAGTACCTACAAACCTCCATAACTGAAACCTGGTGGAATCGCTCCCTGTACACCCCCATTACTGAAAGCTGAGGGAGTTGCTCCCTGCACACCCCCATGACTGTAAGCTGGTGGAGTCACTCTGAGCACACCCCTATGACAGAAAGCTGGTGGAGTCACTCCCTACACACCGCCATGACTAAAAGCTGGTGGAGACACTCCCTACACACCGCCATGACTAAAAGCTGGTGGAGACACTCCCTACACACCGCCATGACTAAAAGCTGGTGGAGACACTCCCTACACACCGCCATGACTAAAAGCTGGTGGAGTCACTCCCTATACACTGCCATGACTGATAGTTGGTGGAGTCACTCCCTACACACCGCCATGACTAAAAGCTGGTGGAGTCACTATGTCCCCACCACCATGACTGAAAGCTGGTGGAGTTGCTCCCTTCACACCACCAGGACTGAAAGCTGGTGGATCCTAGGAGAAGATAAGTTGATTTTTTCACGGTACCTGCCCTTTCAGTAAGGTGGCCGGGAACCTTTATAACGCTATTTTCCTACAAATTAATCCTACAGTATATCTGTAGGTAAATAGCATTTTTCAAGGGGACAGGTTCCCTTTAAACATTTTTATGGTGATACATTCCCTTTGAGAACCTTCAAGATGGGATGATATAAACATCATTCACATTGTGGGCATGAGTCTGTACATGGTCGGAGGATAAGTCCGATATTAGCACTCCGTGATGGGTTTACGTTGAGTTGATTGGCACATTTCCGCTCTGCCCGTCTCATATGCCAGCTGCAATTTCTGAAGTCCTCTGGCCATAAAAGCCGCTTGCTCGTCACCTCCAAACTCTACAATCCATTGTCTTAGTTCTGGATCCGGATGATATGTACTGTGATATCCACCACCAGTGTGTGATGATAGGAAACCAGACCGAGGTAGTGTGGGCAGACGAGGCAAGGAAGCCACCTTCTCTTCTAGACAGGAAAAGAACGATAATTCAGAAAACACCGGGTGCAACAATAGGGGTGCAGGAGCAGTAACTGGTCCGTTACATGAGAAGACACCGGCAATATATGTTGTTGGGGACACGTAGGTCCTGATTTTACATTAAAACTTTAAACTTGATCTTTGGAAAACATGTGATGTTACCTGACAATCTGGAGCTACAAGATGAAGCGCGGCCCCGCTCGCTGCCAGATCTCGTACCATTACACCTAATCAGATTTTTGGAATGTGGAAGCTGAAAGAGAACAAAGAAAATCATTTAGGTCATAAAATAAATAACATTTCAATAGATTTTGATTTTTTAAAAGTAATTTTATGACTTTATATGAGAATATTCTAAAATGTTCTATTTTTCTTGCTTGGCCCCGAAAATGCAGAATGAGATGACACTTTGTTTATAACAGTTTACTATTCAGCTTCGCAGCATAGATTGAGACAGAGTCAACAGAGTTATCTCATTACTATTAGATAGTGTGTGTGTGTGTGTGTGTGGGGGGGGGGTTAATAACAGCTCCTGGGCTGGAGGTCTAGATAAGGCAGGATGATAACACTTTCACTAGACACATAGACATTTTGTTTTCTACAGTTCACTAGTCAACTTTGCTGCATAGACTGGAACAGAGTCAACAGAGCTATCTCATTACTGATAGATGGTGGGGGTTTTTAATAACAGCCTGGGATGCAGCTGGTGGTCTAGATAAGGCAAGATGGTAACACTTTACACTAGACACACAGATAGACATTTTTTTTATTAGTTCACTAGTCAGCTTTGCTGCATAGACTGGGACAGAGTCAACAGTTATCTCATTAATATTAGGGTACCGTCTCACTAAACGACGTACCAGCGATTCTGACCACGATGTGACCTGGTCAAGATCGCTGGTGCGTCGCTACATGGTTGCTGGTGAGCTGTCAATCAGGCAGATCTCACCAGCGACCAGTGACCAGCCCCCAGCAAGCAGCGACGCGTGGAAGCGATGCTGCGCTTGGTAACTAAGGTAAATATTGGGTAACCAAGCAAAGCGCTTCACTTGGTTACACGATATTCACCTTGGTTACCAACGCACACCGCTTAGCGCTGGCTCCCTGTACTCGTAGCCAGAGTACACATCGGGTTACTAAGCAAACCGCTTTGCTTATTTACCCGATGTGTACTCTGGCTACCCGTGCAGGGAGCCTGAGAGAGAGGCGTACGCTAGTAACCAAGGTAAATATCGGGTAACCAAGCAAAGCGCTTCTCTTAGTTACCCGATGTTTACCATGGTTACCAGCGTCCGCAGCTTCAAGACGCCGACTCCCTGCTCCCTGCACATTCAGATCGTTGCTCTCTCTCTGTCAAACACAGCGATGTGTGCTTCACAGCGGGAGAGCAACGTCCAAAAAATGAACCAGCACTGTGTGTAACGAGCAGCGATTTCACAGCAGGGGCTGCATCGCTGCTTCCTGTCACATACCGCGAGATCTGATGAGTCAACTTTGCTGCATAGACTGGAACAGAGTCAACAGAGCTATCTCATTACTGATAGATGATGGGGGGTTTTAATAACAGTCCAGGATGCAGCTGGTGGTCTAGATAAGGCAAGTTGGTAACACTTTACACTAGTCACAGAGACATTTTGTTTACTAGTTCACTAGTCAGCTTTGCTGCATAGACTGGGACAGAGTCAACAGTTATGTCATTACTATTAGATGGTGGAGGGTTTTAATAACAGCTACAGGGCACAGCTGCAGGTCTAGATAAGGCAGGATGGTAACACTTTCCACTAGATACACAGATAGATATTTTGTTTACTACAGTTCACTATTCAGCTTTGCTGCACAGACTGAGACAGAGTCAACAGAGTTTTCTCATTACTATTAACTAATGGGGGGGGGGGTTTAATAACAGTTCCAGGACACTGCTGGAGGTCTAGACAAGGCATGATGATAACACTTTACACTAGACATACAGATAGACATTTTGTTTTCTACAGTTCACTAGTCACTTTGCTGCATAGACTGAGACAGAGTCAACAGTTATCTCATTATTATTAGATGGTGGGAGTTTTAATAACAGCTCTAGGACACTGCTGGAGGTCTAGATAAGGCAGGATGGTAACACTTTCCACTAGACACATAAATAATCTGTGCATCCAGCTTCCCTGATCTCTGGGGAAGGGTCTGTATTCCATCACTTCCTCAAGACAGTTTAGTCTGTTAACTTTTTTTCTGTTCATTAACTTCCACTCATTGCAGCTGCCATAAAGCCCACATAATCCAGCTATCCTGCTTGTACAAAGAACAGAGGAAGGAGACGTGTGTCTCTAATATGACTCCCCCCAAGGAGTTAAATAAAATAATATACCTTAACTGTAAAAATTAGACATTGCATTCAAAAGAAATCCATCACCAGATTTTTGCAAACCCAGGATGATGTAGAGGCAGAGACCTTGTTTCCAGCAATGTGTCACTTACTGCGCTGTATGCGGCAGTTTTGATAAAATCCTTGTTTTATCTGCTACAGAACCACCAATTCTCTAAAATGAGCTATGTATAACCCCACCCACACCACGGATTGGCAGCTTTCTGTGAATACAGTGCATAGGCAGTAAACTGCCAATCAGTGGTGGGGGCGGAGTTGGATTACATTGCATAAGATTTACTAGTCCTCTAGTGACAATATGCTGATAAAACAGTAATTTCAACAAAATTACAGCAGCCCAGTTAAGTGATATATTGCTGGAATCAGGGTCTCTGCCCCTACATTATGGTACTCTTAAATTAAGTGGCAAAAATTGGTGACAGATTCCTTTTAAGCTGCTGATTTGTTACAATTTACCTGCAGCAGAACAGTAGTGCCCTGCGTCCTGGTCTTGTGTCTTACTTTTGGGCTTTCTTTGTTGTTGTTTGCACCATAGTAGGGAAGATGATGTGTCTGGAGCAATGGTTGCATTTTAAGTACTTCCAGTGTGGGGTTTCTTAGACTGGAAGACACGCAGGCCCGGCACGCAGCACAGGTCTGAGGTCGGAGGCGCTGTTCTAAGTGCCGGGATATAGACAAATGGCTCAGGGTACTGGAGTCACTACAAGAGAGTGAAGAACATGATCATCACTATTAAGTTACAAATATAAGACCCTCACAGCCCTAGACTAGTAATGAGAGGCATCTATGAGACCCCCCATTACTAATCTGTAAGTGAAATGAAATAAAATACAAACACCGAAAAAATAATTTAGTTGAAATAAAATACAAAACAAACCACCCTTTTTGTCCAATTTATTAACCCCCATGACATCTGAGGTCCCAAGACGATTCCAGCTCTGCTACATACTGAAGTCACAGTGCGCAGGCACATAACATGACCGCCCGCTGTGGCTTCAGGTAGAGACTGACTGAGCCGCAGCGATGAGTGGTGACGTCACTCATTTTATTTGTGGACACAGCTGGAGGTTCCCATGGTACCCCAGCTTTGACCGCAGGTAAACTGACCTCATTAAACTCAGTGACCTCACCTCAGGTACACTGAGTTCACAGACCTGCATCTCCTATAAGAAAGCCGTGGTTTTTTTTGCCAAGAGATGCAGATTTGGTGCTGAAATTTATACACCATATTCCTGCACCCAATCTGCATTTTCAGGCAAAAAAATGCATCAAAACACAATGCGGTAGTGATGAGATTTTTTTGCCAGGAAATGCAGATTTGGTGCAGGAATATGGTGAATAAATTTCAGCAAAACCCACAGTTTTCTGCCAGGAGATACAGGTCTGTTGACTCAGTGACCTCACCTGAGGTGAGGATACGGAGTTTAATGAGATCACCTGAGGTCAGATTATCTGTGGTTAAATCTGGGGTACCGTGGGAACCTCCAGCTGTGACCGCAAATAAACTTAGTGATGTCACCACTCATTACTAGGGCTTAGTCATTCTCTGCCTGAAAGTACAACATGTGGTTATGTTCTATGTCCTCGCACTATGCCTTCAGTATATAGCTGAGCTGGAATCATCTTGAGACATTATGTGGATTATGTCAGAACTGGGTGTTTTGGGGGTTAATAATGTATTATGGGGGGTTAGTAATTGTATTTTATTTGAAATAATAGTTTTTGTGTTTTGTTTGTTACTTTTTTTTCACTTACAGATTAGTAATGGGGATTCTCACAGATGCCTCCCATTACTAACTTAGGGTTTAGTGGCAGCTGTGAGCTGTCATTAATCCCTTATTACCCTGATTGCCACCACACTAGGGCAATCGGGATGAGCTGAGTAAGGTTCCGGGATTGTCGTAACTAATGGATGCGACAATCCTGGGCAGCTGCAGGATGCTATTTTTAGGCGGGGTGGCCAAATAACCATGGGTCTGCCCAGCCTGAGAATAGCAGCCCCCAGCTATCAGCTTTATCATGGCTGGGTATCAAAATTGGGGGGACCGCATGGCAGCTTTTTTTAACTATTTATTCAGAAAATAAAAAAAAGGAAAAGAAAAAAGCCGCATACGATTCCTCTTATTTTGATATACAGCCAAGATAAGTGAATGGCTGGGGGCTGCAGCCTTTAGCTGTATGCTTTATCTGTGCTGGGTGTCATAATATAGGGGGCCGTACACCAATTATTTATTTATTTATTTTTACACCAATATAGACACGCACACAGTGTCTGATTGGTTGAAATCAGACATGCTGTCACACAGGGTAGTGGCGCTGTCTGACTGCAACCAATCAGAGACTCCGGGACTGCTTGTGGGTGGGGGAAGGAGTGCATATATATGAAGTGTAATGAGCGGCCCCGGAAGTAGTACGAGCAGCCCCGGAAGTAGTACGAGCGGCCCGGAAGTAGTACGAGCGGCCCCGTAAGTAGTATGAGCGACAACGGAAGTAGTACGAGCGGCCCCGGTAGTAGTACCAGCAGCCCCGGAAGTAGTACCAGCGGCCCCGGAAATAGTACCAGCGGCCCCAGAAGTAGTACGGGTGGCCCCGGAAGTAGTACGAGCAGCCCCGGAAGTAGTACGAGCAGCCCTGGAAGTAGTTCGAGCAGCCGCGGAAGTAGTACGAGCAGCCCCGGAAGTAGTATGAGCGGTCCCGGAAGTAGTACGAGCAGCCCCGGTAGTAGTACCAGCAGCCCCGGAAGTAGTACCAGCAGCCCCGGAAGTAGTACCAGCCAAGTAGTACGGAAGTAGTACGGGTGACCCCGGAAGTAGTACGAGCGGCCCCGGAAGTAATACGAGCATCCCCGGAAGTAGTACGAGCGGCCCCGGAAGTAGTACCAGCAGCCCCGGTAGTAGTACCAGCAGCCCCGGTAGAAGTACCAGCGGCCCCAGTAGTAGTACCAGCGGCCGCGGAAGTAGTACGAGCGGCCCCGGAAGTAGTATGAGTGGCCCGGAAGTAGTACGAGCAGCCCCGGTAGTAGTACCAGCAGCCCCGGAAGTAGTACCAGCAGCCCCGGAAGTAGTACCAGCGGCCCCGGAAGTAGTACGGGTGGCCCCGGAAGTAGTACAGGTGGCCCCGGAAGTAATACGAGCAGCCCCTGAAGTAGTACGAGTGGCCCCGGAAGTAGTACCAGCAGCCCCGGTAGTAGTACCAGCAGCCCCGGTAGTAGTACCAGCGGCCCCGGAAGTAGTACGAGCGGCCGCGGAAGTAGTACGAGCGGCCCCGGAAGCAGTATGAGTGGCCCCGGAAGTAGAGTACGATCAGCCCCGGTAGTAGTACCAGCAGCCCCGGAAGTAGTACCAGGAGCCCCAGAAGTAGTACCAGCGGCCCCGGAAGTAGTACGGGTGGCCCCGGAAGTAGTACGGGCGTCCCCGGAAGTAATACGAGCGGCCCCGGAAGTAGTACCAGCAGCCCCGGTAGTAGTACCAGCGGCCCCGACAGTAGTACGAGCGGCCCCGGAAGTAGTATGAGCAGCCCCTGAAGTAGTACGAGCGGCCCCGGAAGTAGTGTTACAGCCGTTAACATATTTGATATCATCAAGTGCAGAACTCTCCATTCTTATAAAACATCAGAATATTTTTCCTATACAGTTAATTTTGAACATGCAAAATAAATAAAATTAATAAACATAAATTGGCAGAATCACTGTATTTTAGTCTGAAAAAGATAAAGACAGTAGCATGGCCCCCAAGTGGTAATGATAGAAACTATACCTGCAAAAAAACCCAAAACAGCCGAGATCCAGCTCTGCCAATGGAAAAATAAAGAAATGTTATAGCTCTTGGAAGGAGAAAAAGGCAAATCGAGGAGAGGTTCACTGGAAATCTGGACTCTGGTTCCTACCAGTGGGATCCCCAACAAACCCTAAAGACACAGGTCCCAAATTCAAGACCACCGCTCTATTAACATCTCTGGGGCTGTCAGTCCTATAGAGGTGAATTGAGCAGTGGTTATCCATGCACAGCACCTTGCTATTCACACAGGGGTCTCTCAGAAATCAGTGGTGGTCCCATTGTTGAGACAGTTATCCTCTATCCTGGGAATTATTTGACCTCTGCAGCTCTTTACCCTTGCATTAGTTTTGCTAAATCCTCCCCCATAGTGTCACGGGTCACATATGATCTATAGGGGGTGATCGGTTGGCTGTATACATTTAGCGCCCCTCATTCACCTGTATATGCGACTTATCATGGGTGTCGTTTCTCTCTTTCGGAATTTTTTGGAATGATCGGCCCCGTAACACTTCACCAGCTGCTCAACCGTTGTCCGACGAGGGTGCAGATGTTTGGAGCCTTCCTCTTTATTTGACATTCCTGCCTGTAAAATGGGTCCAAATGTGAGGACAGAGGTCATATCTACAACATATAACATCACGAAGTACATACTGAAATGCAAGTATCCTTCCTTCCTACCTGTTATGTGACCTCGGCAGCCATGACCAGCCCCCTCCACTTCTCCCCCAGTGTGATGTCCAGCCCCGCTCTGCTATCCAGTGACCACCTACCTCTGCTGCTGGGGGCGGGCAGAAGAAATAAAGGAGAAGCAGCGGAATGCCTGGAAACATTGTATCAGTGCAGGGGGCGGGGGCAATGGAACGTTCAATATTGATACAAAGTAACAACTACATCGCCCATGATTCCCCGGGCACTTTAAGAACAGAGATTATTGGGAAGTGTAGTGTAAATAGACAGAGGTGAACTAAAGCATTGGAAGAAATATCATCAAGGAATATACAGTTCTTCACAGAAGAATTTAAAGGGCATTTCTGGTTTAAAAAGAAGGTAACAACCAATATATATTCACCACCGAAACAGTTGTCAATGAGCTTTCCTAGGCTCCTGTATAGCAGATCTGCCCAGTTTTTGTAGTGTGTTACACTGATAACTTAGTCTTAGGCTCCCTTCACACGTCCATGAAAAACACGCACGTGTGTTAAGGGCCGTTTTTCGGGTCCGTATCCCGATTTTGTGTCCGTTTTTATGGTCCGTGTGGCATCTGTGTGAATTGCGTATGCTAGCCGTGTTTGTGTGTAGAACGTCCGTGTGTGCGTGTGGAATTAACGTGTATGTGTACGTGGAATGTCCGTGTGTGTGATGCACAAAGTCGTTTCTAAATGTCGGCTGACAGCAGACAGAGTTGCGCGATGAGAATGAACTCGGGTGAACTTCACCCGACTTCATCCTCATACCGCGGCTCTGTCTGTGTCGAGTACTGATTAGCGGTCACCTGTGAAGGATTCACCGGTGACCGCTAATACCCCGAGTGACTGAAGTTTCCCCTCCTCTCTCATACTTACCGATCCCCGATCACCGGCCCGGCTCTGCACGGCATTCACACTGCTGAGGCGGCTTTTACTATTTTGAAAAAGCTGGCCGCTCATTAAACAATCTCGTATTCCCTGCTTTCCCCGCCCACCGGCGCCTATGATTGGTTGCAGTGAGACACGCCCCCACGCTGAGTGACAGCTGTCTCACTGCACCCAATCACAGCAGCCGGTGGGCGTGTCTATACTGTGCAGTAAAATAAATAAATAAATAATTAAAAAAAACAGCGTGCGGTCCCCCCCCAATTTCAATACCAGCCAGATAAAGCCATACGGCTGAAGGCTGGTATTCTCAGGATGGGGAGCTCCACGTTATGGGGAGCCCCCTACCCTAAAAATATCAGTCAGCAGCCGCCCAGAATTGCCGCATACATTAGATGCGACAGTTCTGGGACTGTACCCGGCTCTTCCCGATTTGCCCTGGTGCGTTGGCAAATCTGGGTAATAAGGAGTTAATGGCAGCCTATAGGTGCCACTAAATCCTAGATTAATCATGTCAGGCGTCTCCCCGAGATTCCTTTCATGATTAATCTGTAAGTTACAGTAAATAAACACACACACCCGAAAAAATCCTTTATTAGAAATAAAAAACACAAACATATACCCTGGTTCAACAATTTAGTCAGCCCGAAAAAGCCCTCCATGTCCGGCGTAATCCAGGATGGTCCAGCGTCGCATCCAGCTCTGCTGCATGGAGGTGACAGGAGCTGCAGCACACACCGCCGCTCCTGTCAGCTCCACGCGGCAAATGAAGAGTGCCGTGCGATCAGCTGAGCTGTCACTGAGGTTACCCGCTGTCAACACTGGATCCAGGTAACCTCAGTGAGAGCTCAGCTGATCGCGCGGCACTCTTCATTTGCCGCGTGGAGGTGACAGGAGCGGCGGTGTCTTCTGCTGCTCCGGTCACCTTCATGCAGCAGAGCTGGAAGCGACGCTGGACCATCCTGGATTCTGCCGGACATGGAGGGCTTTTTCGGGCTGATTAAATTGTTGAACCAGGGTATATGTTTGTGTTTTTTATTTCTAATAAAGGATTTTTCAGGTGTGTGTGTGTTTATTTACTGTAACTTACAGATTAATCATGAAAGGAATCTCGGGGAGACGTGTTTACTAACGTGTGTGCACAAACCCATAGACTTACATTGTGTCAGTGTGTGCGTGCTCCGTGCAGATAACGGACATGCATCCGTGCAAAACGCAAACACATACGGATCACGGACACGCATACACGGACATAATGAAATAATGCACGTGTGACCACAATCATAGATTAACATTGGTGCACGTGTGTCCGTGTCTCCGGTATATACGGAAACGGAACAAACACGCACGTGTTTCACGGACGTGTGAAGGGGGCCTTAGGCTGCTTTCACACATCAGTTTTTTGCCATCAGGCACAATCCGGCAAAAACCTGAAAAAACGTATCCGGCGTCTGTTGCCGCCAGATCCATTTTTCCCCCCATAGACTTCTATTAGTGCCGGATTGTGCCGGATGGCCTTGCGTTCCATCTGGCTTTTGCTTGTTTGGTGGCCGGATAGAACGCTGAGGGGAACATTTTTTGACTCCGGCGAAAAACCGCATCGCGCCGGATCCGGGGCCATATGGAAGCCTATGGACGCCGGATCCGGCGTAATGCGGCAAAAAAATGAATGCGGCCGCGGGATCAGTTTTTTTGAACTGAGCATGCTCAGTAAGGCTAGGTTCACATTTCCGTTAAAATGTATCAGTCACAATCCGCGGCTATGGTAAACAATGCAATCCGTTTACCTGATTCTGTTGTGTCCCATAGACTTGTATTAGTGACAGATTGCAACTGATGACCTTGTGTTGCATCCGCTTCGTCGCGTTCAGTCGTTTTTGGACTGACCGCCGGGCGGGAACAACGCAGAATGTAACGTTTTTCGGAATTTTTCAGAATTCAGCGCTGGATTCCGTCATGCTCTACTGAGCATGCCCAGCATGTTTGGCACACCAACGGGGCTGTCGCAAACAAAAACGAATCATGACTGATCCGTCACAAAATGGATGCACAGCGGATGTAAGGGACGCGACGGATCAGTTTTTTCACAGGATTCCTGTGAACGGAATCCTGTGAAAAGCACATCTGTTGCGTCAGTTGACATCTAAAAAACGACGCATCCGTCGCTGATGGACCTGAAAGATTTAAAACAACGGAAACGTGAACCTAGCCTTACACAACGGATCCGTCAAAAAAACTGAAGGAACTGATGGAAAAACTGATTCAACTGATCTGTTTTTTTGCCAAATCCGTCACATTAGTTTTTTCGCAGGATCGTGCCTGATGCCAAAAAACTGATGTGTGAAAGCAGCCTTAGGCTAAGTTCACACTTCCGTTGTTTTCAATCCGTCAGGTCCGTCAGCAACGGATCAGGCTAAGTTCACATTTCCGTTGTTTTGTATCAGTCACATGCGTCGCTTGACGCATGTGACTGATGCGCTGTTCAACGCTGTACAACGGATGACAAAGAACAGAATTCTTTGTCGGATTCCGTTGTGTGCGGGGGGCGGAGTTCGGGGGGGGGGTGAGCCGAGCGGGGCCGTGGCACTGAGGACGTCAGTGCCGCAGGGACTGCAGGACAGGTGAGTGTGTGTGTGTGTGTGTATACACATGCTGAATGCGGGAAGGGGTGGAGTCGAGCGGGGGGCGGGGCCAGGCGCTGAGGATGTCAGTGGCAGTGCTGCGGTCTGCATGGCTGGGGACAGGTGAGTGTATCTGTGAGTGAGTGTGTGTGTGTGTGTGTGTGTGTGTGCATGTATGTATGTATGTATGTATGTATGTGTGTGCACATGCGGAGTGCGGGAGGGGGCGGAGCCGAGCGGGGGTCGGGGCCAGACGAGGGTGTCAATGGCAGTGCTTGTCTGCATGGCTGGGGACAGGTGTGTGTGTGTGCAGGGCTGTATTTTGCCTTCGTGCTGCCCTAGGCACTTTAAGTGGTCGCGCCCCTTAGTGACAACGTAACACTGAGTTTTCGCACATGACATCTGTTTAAGGCAGATCTACTCTGTAAAACACTTGAAAATGTATCAATGAGAAACGAAGGGCACTAACCCCCCCCCATGGGGATCACCACAGGCACATCAAAACATAGAATGAGTATAAAATATTCCCACCAAACCGTCCCCACTTATATACTGTGAATGTCACACTGCCCCTAATAAACTACACACTGCCCTCCCTTATAAATTATACCCACCACACCTTCCTCAATTATGAAATATGATCTGCACATTGACCTCACATCATGATGCCCCCTCCTCACAATGTCCCATGCATGCTGCCCCCTCCTCACAATGTCCCATGCATGCTTCCCCCTCCTCACAATGTCCCATGCATGCTGCCCCCTCCTCACAATGTCCCATGCATGCTGCCCCCTCCTCACAGTGTCCCATGCATGCTGCCCCCTCCTCACAATGTCCCATGCATGCTGCCCCCTCCTCATAATGTCCCATGCATGCTGCCCCCTCCTCACAATGTCCCATGCTTGCTGCCCCCTCCTCACAATGTCCCATGCTTGCTGCCCCCTCCTCACAATGTCCCATGCATGCTGCCCCCTCCTCACAATGTCCCATGCATGCTGCCCCCTCCTCACAATGTCCCATGCATGCTGCCCCTTCCTCACAGTGTCCCATGCATGCTGCCCCCTCCTCACAATGTCCCATGCATGCTGCCCCCTCCTCGCAGTGTCCCATGCATGCTGCCCCCTCCTCACAATGTCAAATGCATGCTGCCCCCTCCTTACAATGTCCCATGCATTCTGCCCCCTCCTCCCAATGTCCCATGCATGCTGCCCCCTCCTCACAGTGTCCCATGCATGCTGCTCCCTCCTCACAATGTCCCATGTATGCTGCCCCCTCCTCACAATGTCCCATGCATGCTGCCCCCTCCTCACAGTGTCCCATGCATGCTGCTCCCTCCTCACAATGTCCCATGCATGCTGTCCCCCCTCACAATGTCCCATGCATGTTGCCCCTCCTCCCAATGTCCCATGCATGCTGCTCCCTCCTCACAGTTTCCCATGCATGCTGCCCCCTCCTCACAATGTCCCATGCATGCTGCCCCCTCCTCACAATGTCCCATGCGTGCTGCCCCCTCCTTACAATGTCCCATGCGTGCTGCCCCCTCCTCACAATGTCCCATGCATGCTGCCCCTTCCTCACAATGTCCCATGCATGCTTCCCCCTCCTCACAATGTCCCATGCATGCTTCCCCGTCCTCACAATGTCCCATGCATGCTGCCCCCTCCTCACAATGTCCCATGCATGCTGCTCCCTCCTCGCAGTTTCCCATGCATGCTGTTCCCTCCTCACAATGTCCCATGCATGCTGCCCCTCTCCATGAGCTCCTAATGCTGCCTTCCTCTTTTTCATAATGACACCTCCATGCTGCCCCATTCATCATAGTAAGACCACCACACTAACGCTTATGCTGAGACACCCCCCCCACACACACACTACCCCACTCTTGATATTGACTCCCTTACATTGCTCCACTCCATACTGAGCCCACACATGCTGCTCCTTCTCCATAATGAGCTCCCAATGCTGCCCCCCTCTCATTCTGAGTCCTTACACTCCCCCCATCGATTTTGTCATTGCACTATCCCTCAACCCTTGTCCTCTGTCTCTAGGATTGGCCCCTCTCTCCCATTCCCCCAGCAGCAGCCGCTCTCCCCCGCCTTCACCAGCAGCCTCTCCCCCAGCATCAGCCTCTCTCCCCCCAGCTCCACCAGCATCAACCTCTCTCCCCCCAGCGTCCCCCAGCTTCAGCCTCTCTCCCCCCAGCCTCCCCCAGCTTCAGCCTCTCTCCCCCAGCTTCCCCTAGCATCAGCCTCTCTCCCCCAGCTTCCCCCAGCATCAGCCTCTCTCCCCCAGCTTCCCCCAGCATCAGCCTCTCTCCCCCAGCTTCCCCCAGCATCAGCCTCTCTCCCCCAGCTTCCCCCAGCATCAGCCTCTCTGCCCCCAGCATCAGCCTCTCTGCCCCCAGCATCAGCCTCTCTGCCCCCAGCATCAGCCTCTCTTCTCCCAGCCTCCCCCAGCATCAGCCTCTCTCCTCCCAGCCTCCCCCAGCATCAGCCTCCCTCAGCATCTGTGTCGCCCTGGGCAAGCCAGGGGACACAGATAACAACACCACTACACCCCACACTCCAGGTAGGCACACCTGCTAACCAGAAATCCTTGTTGCCTCCCTCCAGGAGTCTGTGATGCACACCAGGGAGTGGGCCAGGCGGTTGGCTCCGCCCACCAAGGAGCTCACAACTCTGGAGGCAGGAAGTTACCAGGCAGATTAGCTCAGGAGGAGCTTGAGTGAACAGCGGAGAAAGCTCAGGGAGGAGCGGGAGTCGAGTCAGGGACATGAAGGAGTGAACAGCAGATAGCCCAGGCAGGGGCTAGAGTAAACAACAAGAAGTGAAAGTGAAGGAAAGGAAAGTGGAAAAGGAGGAAAGCAAGAAGTGGAGAGAGCGCAGAGAGTGCACAGAGCCTGAGAGCCCAGCTGTGTGTAGGGCTAGAACAGCAAGGTCAGCGACGGCGGTGACTGTCCGGAGGGGGACCGTTTGGAAGTTCCTGGAAGGACCCCGTTGGCTGTGTGCCCGGTGGTCTGGAGCAGTGTTCCGAAGGACAGTCAGCACCAGGGCAGGGGCCTCTCGGACCCCGGCAAGGCTAGGAGTCGCCCAATTTGCCGAATCCGTCAGTGAAGGGGACGCAGATCCCCCAGCAACAAAGTCCCGAGTGACGGCAACAGCCCGACCATTACCGGGGAGACACCGCCACCGCCAAGGCACCAGTTTCCCCAGGGCCAGCGCCTGCGGGCAAAGTGTAGAGCTCCTCCGGCCCAGATTGCAGTCGGGGAGCGGGTAACCGGCGGGAATCCACCGCTACCATCAGTCAAACAGGTGCAAGGAAGAGAGACGTCACCGTCACCTACCGGGAGTGCAGGTGCAACCGTCTGTGGGACCGTCCTACCAGCCGTTGGTTTACCGTACAAACTGTGTCCGTGTCTCAGGCTGAGTGAGTACCACAGTGCCACAAGGCATAGCGCTGCCCCCGCGTCCCTGCGCCCTCCAGGCCCTACACTTCACATCTCTTCACCGGGTCCCGGGATCACCAACCCCTACCCACGGAGGGGCAACACAACACCTGGCTGCTCCGCATCACCATCCCCGGGACCCCCACACTGAGCAGCGGTGGTCCAATCACCACAACCGTGGGTGGCGTCACGAACTATAACAATCCCCACACCCAACCAACAATCCCCTTTCACTCACGGGCGAGGAGTGCCGCTCGAGAAACCCCCGGGATCCGGCCTACGGCTCGAGCCACCACTGAGCAGCCGGACCCGAGCAGAAGGGGTGAGCGCGGTGTGCTGACACCCTCCTCCCCGCCCGCGACAACTTGGCGTCACGAACAGGATCTTACCGCTCTGCCGTCTGGTAGAGGTGCGCCTTGTTACCGCCGGAGGCATCCGGCAGAAAAATTTCAGAAGTCGCCATCTTTGGCGCGAAAAGTTCCCGCTCGAGCGTCTTCTCGAGGAGTAGAGGCGCGAAGGCCAAAACTCCGCCCCGAGAGAGGAGGGGCCGAAAAGAGCTAAGGGGGACGCGATGGCGGCTGGCGACATGTAGTCGCCGCTATAAAAGCAGGGACGCCAGGACTCTGCAAACATCCCGTTCCTGGAAGCAAACAGCAAAGACACCATGTGGATGCCGTCCCGAAACACCGTGGCCCCCGCACCGGGAACCGCAGCGTGGGTGGAGATCCGGACCGCGCAGCTCCATCTAAGGCTGCAGGTCAAAATGCAGCTCCTCCTGGAGGAGTGGGAGACCGACATGGCGGACGTTTTGGCAGCCGTGCGGAGACGCGAGGAGGAAGCGGAGGAAGGGAGGGTGAGTGACCCACGCCCCTATGTCCCGGAGGGACCGGTCGCTGCGGCTGAGGGACCCGGTCCAAGCCCTCTCCCCCCGTTGCCTCCTTCGCCACCCGTCTCGGAGGCCGTGACCCCGCCACTAGGCCCGCTGCCACCGCAACCGGTAGCGATACCCAGCCCGTCCGCCCCGGCGGACCGACCTGTGGCCGGAGCCCGAGGCAGACCGGAGGCATTGCCATGGAAGGCCCCGAAGATTGCGCCAGAGACAGTCCCCGAGCAGTTCCCCGAGCCGGAGCCGATGACCCGCTCCGAGCCGAAGGCCCAACTGCGGAAAGCCCCTGTGCCCATCCCCCACACCTCGGCTGAGGTGGCGCCGGGTTGTTGCTGCAAGGCAGCGCCCAAGGCCATGACACCGCGGGATACGCCACCCACCTTCCTGACAGTGGGTAACGTGCTGAATGTCCCGCGGGGCTCAACCCGTGCGCCGGAGCCATACTGGGACAGGGAGCCGACCAAGCTGGGCCTGGAGATCGCGGAGAGGGAGCGTAGGAAAGCCGAGCTGGTGGCCCGAGTCATACGGGAAAAGGAGAACCTGCGGCAAGCGACCTTCCGTGTCCGGGGCCCGTTCTACGAGGGGCAGGTGAGGCGATTCGATATCCGCCGGCGCTACGGGTTCATATACGAACCGGGCCTGGAGGCCGAGGTATTTGTAGCCCGGCGGGATGTGCATGCTCACCTGCCCGAAGAGCATCCTGGCCGCAATCTTATCCCGGGAGACATGGTGCGGTACACTCGGCACTGCGGAGAGAGGGGGTGGTTTGCCCTGGATGTAAAGCTGAGGGGCAGCCCGGAGGGCAAGATGAGCTCTGCACCCCCTCCCTCGGATGAAGCAGCAGCAGGACCGGAGTAGGGCAATGGAGGCCCGCAGCACCGTCCCCGTAGGGACCAGCGCTTTGTTTGTTTGAAAGTTTGTTGAAAGTTTTGAAAAATGAAAAACACTGATTGAACCGAGTTTTCACCTGATTGTCTGCAGTGATTAGAACCGGCAGGAGCCGGCACCGTTGTCCCCGTGGGGACCGTTAAAAGTTAATGCATGGGAACTAGCCATGGACAAGCCCGTGAACTCTGCAGGGCAACCACAAACGTTAGTGGCTTGTAAATATGTTGGGTACCGTTACCGTTTCCGCAATGCCGTCTCCGGAGAGGCAGGTTGGAGGGAGGGCCCTGAGCAGAGCAGGCCAGGGCCCAGCCACCAAAGGGACCGGTGGCTACCCTCTGGAGGGAAGGACAGATCCCGCTCGGGTGACTTGTGCTGGACTGTGGGTCAAGGGGTGCTGCCTGGGTTTTAGGGGCAGCATCAGGGCCAGGTTGCTTGGGTGGGAGAGAGCGGAAACCGTGACCGTACACCGTTGAAACGTTAAAGAAAATGTGCCTCCCGTCTTGGGAAGAGTTGATTAAAAATGTTATGCTTATGTTTTGTTTAACCCTGTTATCCCCTTTCTACAGAAAAATAAAACCGGTGTAGGACGGCAGCCCGCGGACGGTCTGCATTTTGCTAAGGGGGAATGTGTCGCCCTGGGCAAGCCAGGGGACACAGATAACAACACCACTACACCCCACACTCCAGGTAGGCACACCTGCTAACCAGAAATCCTTGTTGCCTCCCTCCAGGAGTCTGTGATGCACACCAGGGGGTGGGCCAGGCGGTTGGCTCCGCCCACCAAGGAGCTCACAACTCTGGAGGCAGGAAGTTACCAGGCAGATTAGCTCAGGAGGAGCTTGAGTGAACAGCGGAGAAAGCTCAGGGAGGAGCGGGAGTCGAGTCAGGGACATGAAGGAGTGAACAGCAGATAGCCCAGGCAGGGGCTAGAGTAAACAACAAGAAGTGAAAGTGAAGGAAAGGAAAGTGGAAAAGGAGGAAAGCAAGAAGTGGAGAGAGCGCAGAGAGTGCACAGAGCCTGAGAGCCCAGCTGTGTGTAGGGCTAGAACAGCAAGGTCAGCGACGGCGGTGACTGTCCGGAGGGGGACCGTTTGGAAGTTCCTGGAAGGACCCCGTTGGCTGTGTGCCCGGTGGTCTGGAGCAGTGTTCCGAAGGACAGTCAGCACCAGGGCAGGGACCTCTCGGACCCCGGCAAGGCTAGGAGTCGCCCAATTTGCCGAATCCGTCAGTGAAGGGGACGCAGATCCCCCAGCAACAAAGTCCCGAGTGACGGCAACAGCCCGACCATTACCGGGGAGACACCGCCACCGCCAAGGCACCAGTTTCCCCAGGGCCAGCGCCTGCGGGCAAAGTGTAGAGCTCCTCCGGCCCAGATTGCAGTCGGGGAGCGGGTAACCGGAGGGAATCCACCGCTACCATCAGTCAAACAGGTGCAAGGAAGAGAGACATCACCGTCACCTACCGGGAGTGCAGGTGCAACCGTCTGTGGGACCGTCCTACCAGCCGTTGGTTTACCGTACAAACTGTGTCCGTGTCTCAGGCTGAGTGAGTACCACAGTGCCGCAAGGCATAGCGCTGCCCCCGCGTCCCTGCGCCCTCCAGGCCCTACACTTCACATCTCTTCACCGGGTCCCGGGATCACCAACCCCTACCCACGGAGGGGCAACACAACACCTGGCTGCTCCGCATCACCATCCCCGGGACCCCCACACTGAGCAGCGGTGGTCCAATCACCACAACCGTGGGTGGCGTCACGAACTATAACAATCCCCACACCCAACCAACAATCCCCTTTCACTCACGGGCGAGGAGTGCCGCTCGAGAAACCCCCGGGATCCGGCCTACGGCTCGAGCCACCACTGAGCAGCCGGACCCGAGCAGAAGGGGCGAGCGCGGTGTGCTGACACCCTCCTCCCCGCCCGCGACACATCAGCCTCCCTCCTCCCAGCCTCCCTCAGCATCAGCCTCTCTCCTCCCAGCCTCCCCCTCCCAGCCTCCCTCAGCATCAGCCTCCCTCCTCCCAGCCTCCCCCAGCATCAGCCTCCCTCCTCTCAGCCTCCCCCAGCATCAGCCTCCCCCAGCACCAGCCTCTCCCCTCCCAGCCTCCCCCAGCATTAGCCTCTCTCCTCCCAAACTCTCCCAGCATCAGCCTCCCCCAGCATCAGCCTCTCTCCTCCCAGCCTCCCCCTCTCTCCTCCCAGCCTCCCCCAGCATCAGCCTCCCTCAGCATCAGCCTCTCTCCTCCCAGCCTCCCCCAGCATCAGCCTCCCTCAGCATCAGCCTCCCTCCTCCCAGCCTCCCCCAGCATCAGCCTCTCTCCTCCCAGCCTCCCCCAGCATCAGCCTCTCTCCTCCCAGCCTCCCCCAGCATCAGCCTCCCTCAGCATCAGTCTCCCTCCTCCCAGCCTCCCTCAGCGTCAGCCTCCCCCCATCCCAGCCTTCCGCAACATCAGCCTCCCCCCTCCCAGCCTCCCCCAGCATCATACTCTCTCCTCCCAGCCTCCCCCAGTATCAGCTTCTCTTCCCCCAAGTCTCCCCCAGTATCAGCCTCTCTCCTCCCACCCCATACGCAGATCTCCAGTCTGCATTAGAGACACCCCCACGCTCCTTATGAATCTTCAGCTCTGCGAGCACTTACCTGCTCCAGGGCCCGCCGTCATCTTCCTGGCTCACGTGAGTATCCTCTTCTGACACCGGCTTCCATCGCGGCGTCCTCTGCGGCGTCCTGCTGTGAGCTCTGCATGTGAAATCCACACAGCATTGGACGCAGCACAGAGGAAGGAGCTGATTGGCGCGCCTGTGACCCCGGAAGTGCAGGCGCCGGCAGTTCCGGGGTCAATCAGCTCTCTGTGCCCGGCCGCTGCAGTTTGTCTGCATTCGCGTCTTAATTGACGCGGATACAAATAAATAAAGGTGCGCCTCTCCCCCCTTCCCCCTCCGAAAATACAGCGGATTTAATGAATGTGTAAAAAAAAAAAAAATTTTTTTTTTTACTGCTAGAAGGTGCCGCCCCCTGCATCCTGCCGCCCTAGGCACGGGACCACAGGTGCCTAATGGTAAATACGGCCCTGTGTGTGTGTGTGTTTGTGTGTACACACATGTGTGGAGTGCGGGAGGGGGCGGGGCCGAGCGGGGAAGTGTCGGCCTCTCTGCACACGTAACCAGACTAAATATATTAGATATATAGATATTTACCTTGGTTACCCGATATTTACCTTGGTTACGGGCCTACACCGCTTAGCGCTGGCTCCTTGCACCGTAACCAGGGTAAATATCGGGTAACCAACCAAAGCTGGTGACGTGTGCAGGGAGTCAGAGAGAGCATGCGCAGCGAAATCCGACGGATCTCGCTGCTCAAAAAACGTTACATGCTGCGTTCCTCCCGCCCGGCGGTCAGTCGTTCCATGACTGATCAGTCGGACGGAGGGTGCAATGCAGCATCATCAGTCACAATCCGCTGCTCATACAAGTCTATGGGAGCAACGGAATTCGCTAAACGGATTCCGTTGTTTACAAGAGCAGCGGATTGTGACTGATACATTTTAGCGGAAATATGAACTTAGCCTCAGTTGTTTTTTAGATGTCAACTGATGCAACTGATGTGTTTTTCACAGGATTGCTTTCACAGGAATCCTGTGAAAAAACTGATCAGTTGCGTCCGTTAGGCTAAGTTCACATTTCCGCTAAAATGTATCAGTCACAATCCGCTGCTCTTGTAAACAACGGAATCCGTTTAGCGGATTCCGCTGCTCCCATAGACTTGTATGAGCAGCGGATTGTGACTGATGATGCTGCGTTGCACCCTCCGTCCGACTGATC